>NW_027777263.1:0-3641 GCF_054177405.1 Leptonychotes weddellii | reverse complement strand
TGGCCATTGGCGTCTAAAGTATTTAAAATTAAATAACATTTAAAACTTGGTTCTGCAGTGGCACTAGCCACGTATCGTGTGCTTCCCAGCTGTGTGTGTCTGGAAGATAGTTCCGCGCTCCCCAGTCGAGGTCGATGGGACTTCCACACGGGCGGTGTGTGTGAGCTAGACGTACAGAGACAGAACGAGCTCTGCAACACAGCAGAAGACGAGCTATGACGGGCGTCGGCCTGTTTCTCGCCGTCTAAGGATTTACTACACATTGTCGACGGGTTTCCAGCTACCAGGCGACTTGGTGCACGCCTGCGAGGAAGTACCTTCCACTCTTCAGATCCCTGAGTTTTAAACGTGTATGATTCACTTAAGAATGACTGGAGTTCTCAATAATGCTTCTTATGCGACTTGCCCAAGAAAACAGATATTACACCCATTGGGTCTGACAATTGCCGAGGCGCCACCAGCCCATCAGGAAGGTAACTACTTCTGGGTGGCTCTTCAGCGCCCATCGACCCCACAGCCCCGTTGCCATCGCATGCAGGCTGGGGTCGGGGCGACTGCACAAAGTGGCTTTCTTAGTAGGTTCACTTCGCATTCTGTGAAACAGCCGCGGTGACAGCGTCACTTTGCACAAGGAAGTGTGGGAGGACGTGTGGCTTCGGGCGGAAACGGCGCCTCTGGGTTTGGAGATCTGAAGGGCCCGGTCTCAGTCCCGCCGTGCCCTTCTCCCAGAGGCATGGACAGCCCCCCACCCCAGGCTCGACGCACGGTCAGCCCCCTGCCCCGGGCCCGACGCACGGACAGCCCCCCGCCCCAGGCTCGCGTGCTGGAGTTCCCTGGAGAGCTCACCTGCCATCGCCCAGCCTGGGGCTGGTGGTGGGAGGGGTGCCCTGGGCACACTCCCCCACAGATGTGCGGGGAGGGGACACTGAGGACACGTCCCCCAGGAGAACTCGCACAGGTCAGGCCCTCAGTGAACCTAATTTCCATGTGGGGAGGAGAGATGATTGTATGGAGCCGTGTCAGCTGATGACGGTTTCAAATAGGATTAGTTCCCATTCTTGAGGCTGGTACGGCCAGAACAGAGCTTTCTAAATGGGCGAGAGGACCCGGCAGCATCCCACAGCTGGGACGAGAAGTTGTAGGACAAAGCACTCCGTAGAGGACTGGCCTTGAGGAATTACCCCGTGGGTGGACAAGGGCAGCCCCCGTCACAGCTGGGGTGTCAGGACTTTCAAAGGAGATGGATGCTCCCATCAAAGTGAAAGACGGTCTACATGGTGACGAGAAGAGCCGAGTCAGGGCGTTTGTGTCTATTCGTCTTGTTTCTCAGAATGTCTTTCGGATACTGTCTGGAGGGTCTCATCAAGCAAGTGGGTTTTAATAACGACTAAAGACGCGGATGACTTTTTCGGGGATGTGGTCACCCCTGGAGAGGCAACGTGCTGGTGGGTATTGTTCACGTCTGGCTCCGAAAAACAGCCTAAATAACTTACCAGTGTAATCTGAAATACCAGACTAGTAAGATACTCCCCACTGTAAAATTTAGATGTGAACCTACATTTTGCAAGCTCTCAGATTTTGTTTTTCACTGTGGTATATTTTTCCGTAAGCTGATTAAATAGAAACATCCAGAACCATGGCTGGCACCTGTGGGGAACTTTATGAGCCAGATACAAGTACCAGGAGAAGTCCAGAGAGGAGCTTTTCCCAGGCCACCTACAGATGAAAAGCAGGTTTTCAAGATTATTGCAGTTTGCTAGGTTTTAAACATTTTAAGGACATCATCGCTTGACATCACTCATTTTAGAAAATGTGCAAGTATGTTAAGACAAACCACTGGTGGTCTTTATTTTCCCCTTTCTGGCAGGAATGATTCTAACCAGAGACACCCTCTACTTTCAGAGGAGAAAAAAAAATCATGAGATTTTAAGTTCATCCAAAGTGAACTGATGTCCGTGTTTAAACAAAAAAAACAAACAAAGCTGAGAATTCAGATGTTAAGAGATAGTTCAGGGCACTGGAAATCCTACTTTCTTCAGTGAGGTAGGAAACTGGGGGGCAGGGGAATGCAGAGTCCCACACTGAATGAAATCAAAACCCAGGGCAGCCTAAGTAACACATATGGTCTCCATCCTGAGTACCTGTTGCTTATGGACCCTAAGCTGAGGGCCCGTCACGGGTGGACCATACACGGAAGGCCTGCTGCAAATGGACAGTTTCTCCAAAGGGACAGTTGGTCGAACTCCTTTTATTCAAGCTGACAAAAGGTAATGAGTCTCCGTAGTAGCCAGGTGAGCCAAATGTCTTCTCTCCCTTTGCCGGTTTCCTTACCTGGCTCCCAAGGGCCATCCGCCAGACAGCCTCCCCAAAGGCAGGGAGTCTATTTTTAGCCTGTGGAACCAGTTTTCTTCCTGGAGCCTCTGTGGGTGGAGCCTGCTGAGAAGGCTGTGAGTCTCGGCCCAGACCCAGGGGCTCAGGCAGCAAGCGTGGGTGTCCTCTGGAGCCGTCAGGGCAGGGGGGCGCGTCCTTCCCGGTTCTGCCAAATCACCATCGTAAACATGGACCGAGTGATAATGAGCTGATAAACAAGTGAGCCAGCACTATCTGGACTCTTAAAAACACAGGGAACCAAAGGCAACATGGGGCTTTCTTCATTTCTGAAGACTGGGAATGATCCACGGAAACGTTCTCATGGCTCCTCCCGTGGCGGGGGTCCTTCTCCCTAATGCTCACCACCGGCTATTCTGCTCTGTGCTGGGGCCACAGGAACAGGGCTCTCAGCCGCCTTGCCACCTGGCCCTGCGTCCAATCACCTGTTACTAACAGCAAGGTTGGCGTGGGCGCCTTCTCTCTACCCCTTCTGGAACGCCACTTCTCCTGCACCTGACGTGTCTTCTTCAGCGGGAGGGAGAAACAGGAGACTGAGAGGTGCTGAGTCACGGGGAGACACCTGACGCTGTAGGGTCCTGCTGGGAAGGGTCTCCTTCCCCGGCGCTGGACAGAGGGCTCGGCCGGAGCAGGAAGTCGCCCTAAGCCCATCGGGCAGCAGGTCCTCGGCAGGATGCGGGAGTGAGGGTGGGCGGGGAGAGCAGCTCCCGCAAGAGGCCGGGTGGCGAGGGATGGAGGTGACGCTGCCCTGCACAGACCCTCCGATTAACAGGTCAACCGACCCCCGACACAGACACAGCTCCGACTCTCCCCCAGGTCAAATAGGCCTCACGGAATCCCCTGCAGAAGCATACAGAATGGTCCACGGTAGGGCGGGGGCTCACGTCATCTTCCTCTCTTCTGGTGCAAATCTGAACGCCGTGTAGCATCTCAGACGCTCACTCTGAAAGCTGTCAAAGGCTTGCTCTCCACTTACAAAACAAATTTTTTTTTTTTAAAGAGCTTTAACATGTCACAATCACCTGCAGGAACCAGTGTTCTTAAATTCCCAATTTTTTAAATCATCCAAATGTTAAACATTAGCTTTCAGAAAACAAGAGTGCAAGTACAGGCCTTCCTTCTGCTCAACAATCTTATTTTGGTAGAATTAAACAAATTAAGAGGATGTTTCAGTGACTCACAACATCAAATGGCAGGAAAGAACCTCGAGCCACAAAGCGGATTTCAGAACCGGGGCCCCAAATCCGTCATCA
>NW_027777262.1:0-291 GCF_054177405.1 Leptonychotes weddellii | reverse complement strand
GGGCAGGAAAGGATCTGGATCGTGGGGAAGAAATAACCTTTAAAATGTGTGGAGCCACAGCTAGGCTAGGAAAATTCTAATCATCAGATGAATAGAACCAGAGGATTTGGTTCTCATCGAAGCCTAATCAAAACAGTAGGTCTCTTTGTCAGGAATATTCGCAGTAATGTCACCTATACAGTTATATGCCTATATATATAAACATACAAACTCTAAACTCACCTTACATTTTTCCTTCTTTTTTGATGGGAATTGAGCAAAATAGAATTTATCAGAAATCTTATGTCCGAA
>NW_027777261.1:0-291 GCF_054177405.1 Leptonychotes weddellii | reverse complement strand
ATCTTAAAAAGTGTAATTCAAATATAGGAAGTAGGGGCTACTCTAGCTGAGATTTAAAAGGGCAACATGAAAGTTTATAACTTAGTTTTTTGTTTTTTTTTTTTAAAGATTTTATTTATTTATTTGACAGAGAAAGACACAGCGAGAGAGGGAACACAAGCAGGGGGCAGTGGGAGAGGGAGAAGCAGGCTCCCCGCCAAGCAGGGAGCCCGATGCGGGACTCGATCCAGGGACTCCAGGATCATGACCTGAGCCGAAGGCAGTCGCTTAACCAACTGAGCCACCCAGGCG
>NW_027777260.1:0-291 GCF_054177405.1 Leptonychotes weddellii | reverse complement strand
ATATGCTGTTAATAAACTGGGATCGTCCCAGGCAAACTGGGAGGTATCATCATAGCTATAAGGAAGTTAATTGTGCCTATTTTAAGTCTAGTGATCGAACTGGTGTTCCATTTATTTTCAAAGAGGATGCTCTTTTATCAACTTATTTCCTCTTTGTTTTGCTCTACACCTTGGTCATTGGGAAGGCACATCTATCCAATGCTTGTGTCCCATCAAATCTACCTCATATTTATTTTTTCGTGACAAGCGTCCAAAGACCTCCGATATAAAAGAGAAATCTCCTCTCCCATG
>NW_027777259.1:0-291 GCF_054177405.1 Leptonychotes weddellii | reverse complement strand
AGGGAGAGAATCACGAGCAGACTCCATGTTGAGCTTGGAGCCCTACCTGTGGCTCGATCTCATGACCCTGAAATCATGACCTGAGGAGAAATAAGAGCCAGACACTTAACTGACTGAGCCACCCAGGTGCCCCTCACAGTTGGTGTTTAGTAAATCTTTATTTAATTAGATGTAAGTGGCTGAAACACATAATCTGAAGTGGGAAGCTAGGAGCAACAGATCAAGATGTATTCAAGATTCATATCATAAAAAAATCTGTTCTACCAAATATAATTAGAATTAGGTTTGACT
>NW_027777258.1:0-291 GCF_054177405.1 Leptonychotes weddellii | reverse complement strand
ATTCCATTGTATATATATATACCACATCTTCTTTATCCATTCATCTGTCAATGGACATCGACCAAGTCTTTGCTTTTAAACAAAATGCTTTTGGTACAATACTCTCTGTTGCCCCAGAGAGAAACTGTAAGCATCTGCACTATAGTTGGAGACACAGGGCAATTTTCCTGCAATCCGGTGACATGCAGGAGGAACAGGGCACTCAGTGCTCAGCTCAAGCTGGCTCACCTTTCCCCACAGCCCGTCACATTCCCTCTCACCATCACTAGAAAGAAACAGACTTTACAAAAA
>NW_027777257.1:0-291 GCF_054177405.1 Leptonychotes weddellii | reverse complement strand
TGGGTCATGGTCTGTATGTGATTTGTACTTCAAAGATTCCCTGAGGGATCAGAGCTGAAGTGAGTGTCCAGAAAAGAACATACTCTTGCTTTGCCTTTCCCCCTGCTCCATCCCACTTCCCTCACTACCCTTCCCCCATGAACATGCCTCCCAAAATGTGGGAGATATCTATCTATATCTATATCTATATCTATATCTACCCACACACAATGGAATACTATTCAGCCATGAGAAAGAGGGAATTCTGCCATTTGCGACAACATGGATGGACCTTGAAGGCATTATGCTAAA
>NW_027777256.1:0-291 GCF_054177405.1 Leptonychotes weddellii | reverse complement strand
GGAAAAAAAAAAAAAGAAAAAGAAAAAGTTAAAGATAAAAACAAACAAAAACAGAACAAAACAAAACAAAAAAAACAGAATGTGATCAAATATGATCAGGCTGGTATATAGATCAGTGCCACACACTAGATTTTGGGTGTATTTTGGTCTGTTAGAAGAAAGTGCCTCCCAAAATTTTAAAGAAAGAAAAACTTATATATGTACAAAAATAAGGGTTGATATGATGAAGGGATGGAATATGACTGTAAAGATGGAAATTATAAAAAATTTTATAAAAGGAATTGATAAGAA
>NW_027777255.1:0-291 GCF_054177405.1 Leptonychotes weddellii | reverse complement strand
GGAGGAGCAGCAGCAGGAGGAGCAGCAGCAGGAGGCCAAACAGCAGCAGGAGGAGCAGCAGCAGGAGGAAGAACAGCAGCAGCAGGAGGAGCAGCAGCAGGAGGAGCAGCAGGAGGAGGAGCAGCAGCAGGAAGAACAGCAGCAGGAAGAGGAGCAGCAGGAGGAGGAACAGCAGCAGGAGGAGGAGCAGCAGCAGGAGGAGGAGCAGCAGCAGGAGGAGCAGCAGCAGGAGGAGGAGCAGCAGCAGGAGGAGGAGCAGCAGCAGGAGGAGGAGGAGCAACAGTAGCAGCT
>NW_027777254.1:0-291 GCF_054177405.1 Leptonychotes weddellii | reverse complement strand
TAAAGGTTGAGTAGGAGCTCAGGAAGTCCCTTGGTGAATACATAGTCCTCACCTAATCATTCCACATGCAATATTCTGGTGGCCTCATATCAGTTGTCTGGACAAGGAGTGGGCAAGGGGGAGAGGATTTCCTTCTACTCTGATTGCAGAACATCCCCGGGTTTCACTGAGTCTGTAGGAAAATTTCCCCAAATGAACTATAATGATTTTTTTCATTTAAAAGCAAAAGAAGTGGCAATGACAGTAACAATGAGTGCCAAATTTGCTTTGATTCTTTTTTGCAGCCGTCTG
>NW_027777253.1:0-291 GCF_054177405.1 Leptonychotes weddellii | reverse complement strand
TTTTTTTTATGACCAAGGAATATTTCACTGTAAATATATAGGTTTATCAATCAATGGACAGATGGGATGTTTCCATAATTTGGCTATTGTAGATAATGCTGCTATAAACAAGGGGGTGCACGTATCCTTTCGAATTAGTATTTTTGTATTCCTTGTGTAAATACCTAGTAGTGCAATTGCTGGATCATAGGGTAGTTCTATTTTTCACTTTTTGAGGAACCTCTGTCCTGTTTTCCACAGTGACTGCACCAGTTTGCATTCCCACCAACAGTGCACGAGGGTTCCCCTTTC
>NW_027777252.1:0-3641 GCF_054177405.1 Leptonychotes weddellii | reverse complement strand
CAAAGAGGTAAAGGATCTATACTCTAGGAACTACAGAACACTCATGAAAGAAATTGAAGAAGACACAAAAAGATGGAAAAATATGCCATGCTCATGGATCGGAAGAATAAACATTGTTAAAATGTCTATGCTACCCAGAGCAAGCTACACTTTCAATGCCATCCCGATCAAAATACCCCTGGCATTTATCAAGGTAAGGGTGCTTCTAGACAAAGTAACTTGCACAATGTCACACAGCAAAGAAATGGCAAAGCTGGAATTTCATTGGCAGTAGACTGGCACCCAAGTTTACATGATTTACTAACCTGAAGTAGTTCTTTTGCTACTTTCTTGTTTTCTATTAATAACATGATTCACTTAATAATCTAGGCAGAGATTTATTTTAATCACATACTTGCATACACAACCATATGGCTTCAGGAAAGGGGATGGACAAAGTATTTTTTTTCAAATTCCTGGCACTTCCAAAGGCTTGGGGAGCTGAGAAGGACCTATGGAGGAGAGGTCATACGGCAGGAGCTGTCATTCTAAAGAAGTCCAACTACTGCCAGAGGAGCGGTGCAGAGGCAGGAGTTGGGGAGAAATACTACCCTTACCTTTCTCTCCTCCCGTCCTCCAGTGTCCTGTTGGTGCCTCCAATGGGCTAAACCCGTCCAGTACACAGAAGAGGCAGAAAAAGGTGTAAGGCAGACCTGCAGAGGGTGAAGTGGAGGAATGGAGAACAAATCAGCATACATTTCAAGTTTACTGCTTTTGCATAGAAGGATGAGGTGGCACCCAACGCATTTGAGATTATTCCATGTCACCATCATCTTTTGGTTGGACAAGTGCAATTTTATCCAAACCAGTCTCCTTACATCCACACGTGTGTCTCCATCCAATCACAACACCATGGAGGCCAGAGGAATCAGTTCAAAACAAAACAGATGAAGAAGCAAACACACAACAGCAGAAACAGACCTATAAATACAGAGAACAAACTGTTGGTTGCCAGGGGGAAGGGGAGGTGGGGAGGCAAGCAAAATGGGTGAAGGGGAGGGGAAGATACAGGCTTCCAGTTATAGAAGGAATAAGTCACAGGAAGAAAAGGGGCAGTGTAGGGAATATAGTCAATGGTATTGTAATAGCGTTGCATGGTGACCGATTGTAGCTATGCTTGCGGTGAACACAGCATTATGTATAGACTTGTCCAATCACTATGTTGTACCCCTGAAACCCATGTAACATGGTGTGTGTCAACTATACTTCAATTAAAAAAAGAAAAAAAATGGCATCAGTAAAGGTAACTGCATAGGGAAAAAAAACATCTGTCTTCCCTGCCCTCTGCACTGAACCTTTCCATAGATTCCATTGCTTTTAGGACAGAAACTGTGGTCCTTACCAGGGCCTGCAGTGTCCTGCCTGGTCTAGTCCCATCCTAACCCTTCCGTCTCTCCTGCATTCAGTTCCCTCCAGCATGACTGGCTTCCTTTGCTTCCTGCCTGATTCTGAATCTTTGAAATGTTGCCCCTTCCTCCTGGAATATTATTCCTGCTTTTCCCTCTTAGTCAATGCTTCTTCATCCCTCAGATTTCATCTCAAAAGGCACTTCTGAATGGAAGCCTTCACATAATTCCTAGATCCAGTTAGCTACCAAGTTTTATACATTTTGCTTATCTCATGTATATTTTCTTCATTGAATCTTCTCAGCTTAAAATTCTACTCTTAGCCATTTGATGATTCGCTTGATTTCCATCTCTTCTACTACATAATAAGCATCATGAAGCAAGGAATTTGTCTGGTTTTGTTCACCATTGGACCATAGGCCCTAACTCAGCACTTGCACGTGATAGGCTTTCAAAAGTCATAAGCAGTGTTGAAAGACACATGTGTACACCTGAAACTAACATAACACTGTATGTTAACTCTACTGGAATTAACAATTTTTTAAAAGACACACTGTGGGGGCACATGGGTGACTCAGTCCACCAAATGCCTGACTCTTGATCTCAGCTCAGGTCTATGATCTCAGGATCGTGAGTTCAAGCCCCATGTTGGGCTCCACACTGGGTGTGGAGCTTACTTAAAAAAAAAAAAAAAAAACCTACAAAAGACACACTGTGTACCTCAACTACAGTTCAGGATGTTAATACCAGATAAGATGCATGCATTAGAATGTCTGGGTACTTGATACATTGTGAATTTATTATTCAGTTCTCTGTGCAGAAAAACATACAATAATATAGCCACAGTTTATATTGGCTCTTCATGTATCTTGCAAGAAAAGCAATCTTTTTTTATTTGTATTTTTAGGTTATGTCCTTGAAATGTCTAAGCTAAAAATCATTGGTGGCATTATTATGCATCATAGAAATTGTGTTTCTAAGAAATAAAAAATAAATGTCTCTGAAAACTATGTTTAAAAACCACCTTTTTACTATCTTGCATTTTTCTTCCTATAAAACTCATATTTTCCTGGTCATGAAAAAGAATGCAGTTGCCAGGAAAAAGGTGTGAGCGTGAATGCATAATATTTAAAATTATTCAAAGTAAATGTTCTTTCAGAGAGGAAAATTGTTATATCAGGAGAAATGCTGTCTGCTTCCTAAGAGACCATTCTAAACAAATAATTATAAACCACATTTTTGATGTGGCCTATGAAGTTCTGGATGGCAGAATATTTCTGTAATTGGCTTAGCTATGTTCAGGGAGACATGACTTCAGCCCTGTTGCCATATCCCTTATTAAGGCTGTTTCTACACAGGCAACTGGGAATATATGTGAGGGAAATACCTTATAATTTTGTTGAATTAATTTAGTCAGTGCCAGTTATTTTTAACATTCCAAGAAGCAAAGAGAAAGGCATAACTCCTTCAGTATGCCTATTGGAATGGGGAGTAAGGTGGCGCATGCAAATGAGAGAATGTGCAGGAAGTGCCTAGCTTGGTGAGAATAAATACTATGTAATATCACACAATAGACACTTTGTAAATATAAGTTCCCTTTCTCTCCATTTATTGAGGTACTCAAGTTGTCAGGGAAATACTGATTATAAAAGTTCAGTCACACAGCTGGAAGGATGTTTCATAGGGAAAGGTAGTGTATTGGCTTTATTTGTATTTCGTCTCAAGTGGGCACGAAGGAGACAGGACAGAAGGATTAAAGGTTCAAAATGAGAAGGCTCAATGGGGTACAAGAAGCCATGGGGGAGAGAAGGAAAAGTGAGTGCAGTGAAGACCAACAGTAGCATCACTCTTATATAGGCAGGTAGTGAGAACACAGAACTGAGCAGCTTGTAACTTTTAAAGCAGGAGTACCTGATTTTCCATTGGAATCTTTGCCAGGATGGTAATATATTAAAAAATAAAAGAGGAACTCATGGGGTTGTTGTCAGGAAGGGGAGCGGGATTAGATGCCCACCCTCTCATTCTTTCCTCCCCATGCCACCACCACCATGAAGCTTTGGTATTTCTACAAATAACACCGTAGCCACATAGCCCTGAGTTCAACCACAGCACCATGGCCAGAGGGGACTTACAGCCAAGTCTCTAAGGAAAACCGAGAGGTTAGATAGTTTCCATTTGAAGTTTAGGAGGAGAAGGTACTTAATTTGGACCTGGGAATGCCTGGTTTTAAAACTGAATCTTTCTTTCTTTCTTCTT
>NW_027777251.1:0-291 GCF_054177405.1 Leptonychotes weddellii | reverse complement strand
TCAGCCCAGATTTGGCGAAGAGCGCATCCGTGGTTCCGGGGCAAGGCAGGCCTCCCGCACAGGGAGCAAGGAGCCGGGGCAGCGTCCACGTCGAGGAGGCCTGGGACCGCAGAGGCGAGGGGACGGGTGCCCCAGAGGGGAGCCTGGCAGAAGAACGGCCGCAGGAAATAGCGGGGCGTGGGCTCTCGTATTTATGAGCGTTTTCCCAACATGTCGGACAGAAACAGGGTGACGTTGGAAATGCCTTTCTGAGTCATACTGCCCTCCACCCGTCTCAGAGAAATGACTGGC
>NW_027777250.1:0-291 GCF_054177405.1 Leptonychotes weddellii | reverse complement strand
CTTTGTCAAACAGCATGAGTAGCTTGGCTCGTGCCACTATATGATCTGTTTATTGATGTCATCAAATCTTCTAGTGTAAAAACCATCTCACTAACAAATATTTCTTTAAAACCAGTACACAGGGCTATAGGCTTGACACCTAGGATATGACAAGATATAGAAATCTTTTATTTGTAACATCATTAAGACAAAGAAGTGATCAGTTGAAAATGAATATATTCCTCCTTCCAGGTGAGGAATATTTTTACTTTATTGTCTATAGACAGTTATATAAGACAAACTGCAAGGAGG
>NW_027777249.1:0-291 GCF_054177405.1 Leptonychotes weddellii | reverse complement strand
AGTGATCTCATCTGGATAGTACGGAAGATCAGGGTGCCTGGTCTTCACTCCCACAGGACAGAGGGCTGAGAAAAATGGGGTTCGGGGCACAGTGACATCAGTTTAGAATTTGCTTGAAAACAGACCACATCACAAACAAAACTGAGATGAAGTTACCGCTAACTTTATTTTTAGAAACAGCAGTATGAAATGAATAATGGAGTCTCTAGAATACCAAGTAGGGGAAATGATATTTAGATGAAGCCCATGTAGGTGTCATGGACCCACCCACCACTCCAAAATGGGCCATTT
>NW_027777248.1:0-291 GCF_054177405.1 Leptonychotes weddellii | reverse complement strand
GGATCATGACCTGAACTGAAGGCAGACGCTTAACGACTGAGCCACCCAGGCGCCCCCCATGAGATACTTTCAACAAGCCTTCGCTTTGGAGGACTTGAGTAGAGTTTGGTATGCCATTTCTGGTATGACTTTCTCACTGGAACGGTGACAACATCAACACCCTCCATCTTTGTAAAGACTAACACTGGAGTTACCGTAAATCTTGGATTAAATGTATCTCATTATTTATGCCCACAAGTTGCCCCCGTCTCACAGCCTCCTTTTGAGAAAAGGCACAAAAAGCAGGGTAAG
>NW_027777247.1:0-291 GCF_054177405.1 Leptonychotes weddellii | reverse complement strand
TGATTATACTATTATTATCAATAATTCCAGTAATCTCTCTTCTAGTAAACTACTAAAAGATAAAAGAAAAATAATAATATTATTATTTATTATTATTATTATTATTATTATTATTATTATTTTGTGGCCTAAAACTGCATTATGGTCTTAAAGAAAGTGGTTGGGCTAAATAGCTAACAGAAAACCTCAGCACAACTTATAGCATCTGCTCATGTCTTAAGGCTGACTTCTTTTGACTTGTACATTGCAAAAAAAAAAAAAGTTTCATTTTTATTGGGAAAGAGTACCTTT
>NW_027777246.1:0-291 GCF_054177405.1 Leptonychotes weddellii | reverse complement strand
CAGCATGAGGAGCCAGAAATGTTGGCCCCTTTCCTCCCCAGATACATCGAAAACAGTGCTTCGTGGCTAGGAACAACATTTAAGTTGAAAGAAACCGCTTCTTTTTTTCTCTGCGAATATACAGATGTTCAGGCTGAAGAGGATGTTTTCAAGGATGATAGCTTTATACGCACCCACGTGATTTGTGTATTCATAAATTCCCATGAACTTTACCGCAAGTGTTCTGTTGTCCAGGCCCCCACGTTAAACGCGTATTGAACAAATTCAGGATGTGTTCCATATGCATGGAAC
>NW_027777245.1:0-291 GCF_054177405.1 Leptonychotes weddellii | reverse complement strand
GGACCTCATTCCCTGACTTCAATTGGTTTAAAGCTCTGAATTTAGAATAATTCTGGGAAGATTTAGGGTTCAGTCGTTACAGGAACTGGAAGATGATGCACTGAGAATCATCAGAAATCTTGAGGAAGACTTTGGAACTTCCATAGACGATGAGATAGAGCCTTGGAATTGTTTTATTTAATTTTCAGAAGACAGGAAGACTAGGCTGTTCCATTGTGCCCATCATCCTGATGTCTGTTGATGGTATTTACCTGAGTTTGAAAGTCATGACATGGATACAGGTGCAGCTGA
>NW_027777244.1:0-291 GCF_054177405.1 Leptonychotes weddellii | reverse complement strand
TTCCAGGAACGTACCCCAAGGGGGTGTGGGCTGCTGAAGGCAGGAGCAGGGCTGGCCAGATGCACAGCTCACCAGCGCAGGGCAGGACACCCCTGGACCCAAAGGTTAAGAGAACAAAAAGCACAGGGGTACCCTTAGTTCCCCATTCCTCACATTTACATGTGGAGGGAATGCTACTTGAATGACTCCTGGCCTCTTGTTCCAGTCTCACTGATCGCTCACCATGGAGGAGCAGGTGACTGCCGTTGGCTCATGCTCCATGATTGCGTAAAGCTGATCTCTCAGAAGGCT
>NW_027777243.1:0-291 GCF_054177405.1 Leptonychotes weddellii | reverse complement strand
GCGCCTGGGTGGCTCAGTTGGTTAAGCGACTGCCTTCGGCTCAGGTCATGATCCTGGAGTCCCGGGATCGAGTCCCGCATCGGGCTCCCTGCTCAGTGGAGAGCCTGCTTCTGCCTCTCTCTCTGCCTGCCTCTCTGCCTACTTGTGCTTTCTCTCTGTGTGTCAAATAAATAAATAAAATCTTTAAAAAAAAAAAATATTAAAAAAAAAAAAAAGAAAAGAAAAAGAATCCCAGGATTTTCCCTCCTGTGTGTTTTCGTCTTGCTTCTTCGTGGTCCATGATGCCAGCTG
>NW_027777242.1:0-291 GCF_054177405.1 Leptonychotes weddellii | reverse complement strand
TATCTAAAATTCTATTGCCAAATCTGAGGTCATGAAGATTTAACTTTATGTTTTCCTCCTAATCGTTTTATATTTTAAACTCATATTTTGGTCATTAACACATCTCTAGTTCTTTTTAAAATTTTTTCTTGTTTTCTTTAAATTTTAATTCCAGTGTAGTTAACATGCAGTGTAATATTAGTTTCAGGTGTACAATATACTGATTCAACAGTTCCATATATTACTCAGTGCTCATCAAGATAAGTGTACTCTTAATCCCCTTCACCTATTTCACCAATCCCCCCACCCACC
>NW_027777241.1:0-3642 GCF_054177405.1 Leptonychotes weddellii | reverse complement strand
GTGCAGAAAGAGGAAAACTTCTGTTTGTTCCTGGAGCACCACAATGTCACATCCTTTAAATCTGGCTGTTTTTGCAAAATCCAGGTGGTAACGACAGAAGACGACAAATTTTGTGTCTTTGTCTTTTTATTTCTTTGTATCTGCTGGTCAGATGGGGTGGTGTGGGGAATGTTAGGTAGCAAAGCATGGATATGAATACCAAATTAAGAAAGCCCTTTTTCAAATTTTGGAAAATTCTGCTGTTTTAATTAATTAATTATTTTTTAAAGATTTTATTATTTATCAGACAGAGCGAGAGAGAGAGAGAGCACAAGCAGGAGGAGCGGCCGGCAGAGGGAGAAGCAGGCTTCCCGCTGAGCAAGGAGCCGGATGCGGGGCTTGATCCCAGGACCCTGGATCAGACCCGAGCGGAAGGCAGATGCTTAACCAACTGAGCCACCCACGCGTCCCAATTCTGCTGTTTTTATTCAAACAGAAATGAAGCAGAATTTATAAAAATTGCAATTATTTATAATGATAAAGTTAAACACAAAATATTTTTATCGATTAAAATTACGACAAACTAAGAGTCAAACGATATAATTAATGAAAAAAAGTTCTGAGATGACTGGGTGGCTCAATCCTTAAGAGTCTGCCTTCGCCTCAGGTCTGATCCCAGGCTCCTGGGATGGGTCCGGCATCAGGCTCCCTGCTCAGCGGGGAGACTGCTTCTCCCTCTGTCTGTACCTCCCTCCCCCTTCTTGTGCTCTCTCTCTGATATATAAATAAATAAAATCTTTAAAAAATTTATAATTAATGAAACAAAGTTCTTTTTAATGAATAAAGTTGTAACGATTATCCTTAGTATCAAATTTCCATTACAGATTAATGAAGAAAATAAGAGACGCCAAAGTAATGGGACGGCAGTATTAGAAAACGTGTATGCTGTCGCTGCTGCTGCTGCTGGACTAATTCAACAAAGAGAGAGTGGAAAAACTGAAAACCACCTCTTTCCTGTTGGAAAAAAGGAAGATTCTGATGGGTAAGCCTATAGCAATATTTAAATAGTAGGTAATTATTATTTTCCTATAAAACAAATTCTAGTTGGAGCTAACATTCATGATTAACAAATTTTATATTTTTAGTAAGGCTAGTCCATCCTGGGTGCTAATCAGAAAAATGCAAATAACGAGACACCATTTTTTGCAGTCATAGTGATAAATATTTTATTAAAAAACAGTAACCAAAGTCAGCAAATGTGAGGAAAAAGGCATTCCTATACACTGTTGTTAGATGAAATTGGTAAACCCTTTCTGAAGGGTGATTTAGCAGTGTTTCAAAAATTTTAAATATGCTGTCCCTTTTTTAAATTTATTTTTTTATTTTTTTAAAAGATTTTATTTCTTTATTTGACAGAGAGAGACACAGCGAGAGAGGGAACACAAGCAGGGGGAATGGAAGAGGGAGAAGCAGGCTTCCTGCGGAGCAGGGAGCCCAATGCGGGGCTCGATCCCGGCACCCTGGGATCATAACCTGAGCCGAAGGCAGACGCTTAATGACTGAGCCACCCAGGCCCCCCATATGCTGTCCCTTTATTCCAACACTTCATTGCCAGGATTAGATCCTATAGGAAAACATGACTTGTGTAAACACACACACACGAACACATTCTAAGGACATTTATTGTACATTATTATATATATAAAATATGACAGATATGTTAAGGATATTTATTATAGCATTCTCATATGAAAAAGATGGAGATAGTCTAAATAGCCATCAATAAGGAAGTAAGTTGTCACCTCTATAAAACAAGGTAATATGCGGCCATTTGAAAAAATGAGTTTAGGTCTACTACAGTGTACTGATTGTTTAACAAAGTATATTTAAAGTGTTCGGTTTGATGTCATGTCTTATGCAAATTTTAGAATACTTTTAATATCTGCTGAGTTGCAAAAGGAAGTTACCTGCTACACTGGCACTCTATCTTATTACCAACAAAATTGCTAGCTATTAGGTTTTTGGTTTTGGTTCCGTTGAGCTTGAGTGTTCAAATGTTGGACCCTCAAATTGATCTGAGTATTACCAAGAGATTTCGTATGTCAACTTGTCCCATATTCTATATAAACATTTGATTTGATGATCCTTGTGCTATGAACCAAGATGTTCCTAATGCAGTGAATCT
The DNA here is from genome assembly GCF_054177405.1 of Leptonychotes weddellii. Classification (NCBI taxonomy): domain Eukaryota; kingdom Metazoa; phylum Chordata; class Mammalia; order Carnivora; family Phocidae; genus Leptonychotes; species Leptonychotes weddellii. The sequence goes on along the minus strand of NW_027777241.1, from coordinate 1,478 downwards.
TCTTTTGAAGGTACCTTGCATGCATGCTATTAACCTTCTTTTTTAAAGAGAATATATTTCTATATGCACCACACCAAATTTTTCAACAGTGACTTCATATTATATAATTTATGAAAATTCAGTTTACAAAATAGGAATATTTTCTGCATTCCAAACCCCTTATACTTCTCTTATAGAATTTTATTTTTTTTAATTTTTTAAATTAAATTTAATTTTTTTTAAAGATTTTATTTATTTATTTGACAGAGAGAGAGACAGCGAGAGTGGGAACACAAGCAGGGGGAGTGGGAGAGGGAGAAGCAGGCTTCCCACCGAGCAGGGAGCCCGATGTGGGGCTCGATCCCAGAACCCTGAGATCATGACCTGAGTGGAAGGCAGATGCTTAACTGACTGAGCCACCCAGGCGCTGCTTGACTGTGCACTCCTTATCAGGAAGTTGGTATAGCAGAACCCATGTAAGACGGGTCCTTCTGAGTGGACACTGAAGCATTTCTAGGTAAATAATCAGGCATAACAATAACAAACCTGAATTTCACAATACCGTATTCTCCTATGTCCAATATTCCCCATGAGTTCTCAAAATTGCTAAATTAGAATGTTTTGTACCATATTTCTGAGATAGAGTTTGGACTGAAGGACAATGAAGGGTATTAATGTTGCGATACCAGGAATACTAGCTGGAGAGCCAAGCTAACCGTCTAGGCAAAGCCTGACCTGGTGGTTCGTTTTGGGAAATGAGTCTAGTCCTCCTGTGGAAGGTCTAAATACTGTATCTTATCAGTTCACTTGGGTCCAGATACAGGGGAATACTCACGCTAACCAAAATCACATGTTCGCTGTCTAGATTAAGTCTTTCTTGTGAATCCACATACCCAAGAATCTGAATTACCTTGCAGCCCTGGAAAAAGAACAGAGCACTACATGGTCCAATGTAAGTAATTTATGGTGGTCTGATGAATGTTCCATTCCTCATGAAAGTAAATCCCTCTGTGGTCTGATGAAATGAAGCCCCCAGAAAAAGGTCTTTGGCTCATAAATTCTTATTATTTATTTCACCGATTCTAAGATCCACATCTTTATCATCTTTGGATGAAATCTGAGATTGCATGAACTATGGTAATTGCCCTCTTCTTACTCTCCATCAGACCTCTACCTTTCCCGAACCACTCACTGCATGTTGCAATGTATGCGTTGCACATTGGCTGGGTTATGCTCCAGGCATGGAGATCCACTATGGTCAGTTGACCAGACAGAGAGATTTCCCGAATTTCCCTCAGCAGCAGGGTCACAAATATTCTCGCAGGTGGACTCACTTCTGCAGATGGCTAAGCTCTACCATTTTCTTCACATTTTTTTCACCTCCCTTTTAAACACCTAGACTAGCTCCACATAGAAGATAACCTCTACCGCAGTGCTCAAGGACATTTGGCAGTAAGATCCAAATTCCACATCAAGACTGCTCCTGCCCAGACTCCCCT
>NW_027777240.1:0-291 GCF_054177405.1 Leptonychotes weddellii | reverse complement strand
ATGGTGGAGGTGATGGTGGTGATGATGGTGGTGATGATGATGATGGTGGTGATGATGGTGATGGTGATGATGGTGATGGTGGTGATGTTGGCGATGGTGATGATGGTGATGATAGTGGTGATGGTGATGATGGTGATGGTTGTGGTGATGGTGATGGGGTGATGATGGTGGTGATGGTGGTGATGGCGATGATGATGGTCATGGTGATAATGGTGGTGATGGTCGTGATGGTGATGATGATGGTGATGATGATGGTGATGATGTGATGATGACAATAAAACAACTATTACT
>NW_027777239.1:0-291 GCF_054177405.1 Leptonychotes weddellii | reverse complement strand
TGCTTCTCCCTCTGACCCTCCTCCCTCTCATGCTCTCTGTCTCTCATTCTCTCTGTCTCAAATAAATAAATAAAATCTTTAAAAAAAAAAATAAAGTGACATGGAATAATTTCTAGGTTATATTATCATAAGGAAAAAACAAGATGCAAATGAATATGTATAATATGCTACCTTTCCTTTAAGAACTAAGAATTTAGAAATTTTTATATATATATACACATACATAATGTGTATATATATATGCTTAAATGTAAGTAAACATTGTCTAAATATATTTTATTAATATTTTAT
>NW_027777238.1:0-291 GCF_054177405.1 Leptonychotes weddellii | reverse complement strand
AGAAATGGACAAAGACAGTCTCTTCAATAAATCGTGCTGGGAAAATTGGACAGCTATATACAGAAGACTGAAACTTGACCATTCTCTCACACCATACATAAAGATGAACTCTAAATGGATGAAAGACCTCAATGTGAGACAGGAATCCATCAAAATCCTAGAGGAGAACATAGGCAGTAACCTCTGCGACATTGGCCACAGAAACTTCTTCTAAGACATGTCTCCAAAGGCAAGGGAAACAAAAGCAAAAATGAACTTTTGGGACTTCATCAAGTCCCAAAGCTTCTGCAC
>NW_027777237.1:0-291 GCF_054177405.1 Leptonychotes weddellii | reverse complement strand
TAATCTGCTGGCATCTTACAGTCAGAAGATGATATACTGGGATTATGTATACAGGAAGGGTATATGACCGGTGCATTTCATTTCAGGAGACAGTGGGGTAGCATTACCAAACACTTATCTTTAAGGGAGTCTGTCAGGTCTGGCCGTTGGTGCAGGTGCCCACGAGGCCCGCTCCAAGCACTGGTCCCTCTGATTCCGGGCCTGTGTCCTCCCGCCCCCTTCTAGGGTCCCCCCTCCAGGCAACATCTGAGATTGGCGAGGCATCCACCCGTGGCTGCTGGGCAGGACCGG
>NW_027777236.1:0-291 GCF_054177405.1 Leptonychotes weddellii | reverse complement strand
TTAGGCAAAATAAGAATAAAATGGAGCACTGCATTTGGTAACCAGCTGACTACTGACCTTTAACAAAATTATGGATAAGAGCTGAAGCCAGCTTACGATTAAGAAGCGAATTGGTGGTATCCGGATGGAAGCAGTTGACAAAGATGACTTTTTTAAGAAGTTCTGTAATGAAGAGAAATAGCGAAGGCACTTGCTTACCGGGGCCAGCAGAGCGGAGGGAAAGTGGTTTTGTTTATGTGGGTGTTTGTCGGTTTGGTTTCTTGTTTGGTGGGCTAGTTTGATTACGGTCAG
>NW_027777235.1:0-291 GCF_054177405.1 Leptonychotes weddellii | reverse complement strand
TTCTAATTAAAAGAATACAGGCATGTGATTTAAAAAATCAGAGGGCAGGTATAATGAAGAGCAGCAGTGTAGGGGCCGGCCCCTCCTGACATACGTCTTATTCCATGGAGGCAACCAGTTTTACCTCTTTCAGCTTTTCATTCCTGTTGTTATCTCCACACTGCTGAATAATATGCTTCCATCTTTTTTTTTTTTTATTCTTATGTTAATCCCCATACATTACATCATTAGTTCTAGATGAAGTGTTCCATGATTCATTGTTCGTGCACAACACCCAGTGCTCCATGCAGA
>NW_027777234.1:0-291 GCF_054177405.1 Leptonychotes weddellii | reverse complement strand
ACTTCATGTTCCTGAACACATTCAATAAATAGTAATAATGACCTGTTGATTATACCCTTTGTGCTGGGCACTGTGCCCAGCTACATTATTCCATGTTTACAACTCTGGACAATCTGTACTATTTTTATCACCTTTTTACAGATAGGGACACTGAGCCTCAGAGAGGTGAAGCCCCTCCCCTGGGTTATACGAGCAGGGAGGAGCAGAGGCAGAACTTGAACCCATGCAGGGCAGTTAGAGCCCCGCCTCTTCAGCACTCTGCTCTCCCTGGGCCCAGCAAAGGCAGGCAGC
>NW_027777233.1:0-291 GCF_054177405.1 Leptonychotes weddellii | reverse complement strand
CACTTTAAAACTAACATTTAGGAAGAGGATTATCAATTTATTTTATGAGCCCATATTTTTCAAAACTTTTGGACTGTGACCCATAATAAGAAATACTTATTTCTTTTTTATTTATTTATTTTTTTATATAGTGTTCCATGATTCATTGTTTGTGTATAACACCCAGTGCTCCATGCAGAACATGCCCTCTTTAATACCCATCACCAGGCTAACCCATCCCCCTACCCACCTCCCCTCTAGAACCCTCAGTTTGTTTCTTAAAGTCCACAGTCTCTCATGGTTTGTGTCCCC
>NW_027777232.1:0-291 GCF_054177405.1 Leptonychotes weddellii | reverse complement strand
TTTTTTTTATGACCAAGGAATATTTCACTGTAAATATATAGGTTTATCAATCAATGGACAGATGGGATGTTTCCATAATTTGGCTATTGTATATAATGCTGCTATAAACAAGGGGGTGCACGTATCCTTTCGAATTAGTATTTTTGTATTCCTTGTGTAAATACCTAGTAGTGCAATTGCTGGATCATAGGGTAGTTCTATTTTTCACTTTTTGAGGAACCTCTGTCCTGTTTTCCACAGTGACTGCACCAGTTTGCATTCCCACCAACAGTGCACGAGGGTTCCCCTTTC
>NW_027777231.1:0-291 GCF_054177405.1 Leptonychotes weddellii | reverse complement strand
CCTGGGTGGCTCAGTTGGTTAAGCGACTGCCTTCGGCTCAGGTCATGATCCTGGAGTCCCGGGATCGAGTCCCGCATCGGGCTCCCTGCTCGGCAGGGAGCCTGCTTCTCCCTCTGACCCTTCCCCCTCTCATGTGCTCTCTGTCTCTCTCATTCTCTCTGTCTCAAATAAATAAATAAAATCTTAAAAAAAAAAAAAAGAAAGTTGTAGAACTGAAAATATACGCTCTCTATACATATGTGTGTGTATGTGTCTATAATTCAGAAAGTCCTTTACCTTTCATAGTGTGAA
>NW_027777230.1:0-3642 GCF_054177405.1 Leptonychotes weddellii | reverse complement strand
AGCCATGGGCTGCGCTCCCGCCCCGCAGGGCTTTGTCTTCCTTCCCGCGGACCCCCGGCCCTTTGCCCCTGGGCCCCGCCCAGGGTCCCCGCTCCCTGTGCCCAGCACACAAGATGGCTGACCCCCCAGGCCCACAGGCTGCGCTGGCACCCCGGTCTGCAATCCTTCTACCCACAACAGCGCACCTAACAGCGAGGCTTGCTCACTCAGCAAGAAAGTGGGGGTGTGCCCGGCACCACGGAGTAAACGGGCACCCCCCAAAAAAGGACGAGACCAACGAAAGAGTCTGCCGCAAGCCCCCAGGGCAGTGTGGGTGCCTGGCAGGCACGGGAGCAGAAGGGGATTCCCGACACCTAGGCTGCAGGTCCTGGGGCTCCGACATGCTCCTCTGGCAGCTCCAGGACGCATCCAGGCGGCCAAAACCCCGGCCAAGCACCACCACCCTCCCGAGGGTAGCTGCCTCACCAACACAGCCTCCCGTGTGTGTGGTGAGTGTCTGGGTCTGTTGCGTTCACTGGTGTCTCCATCCCTGTCCCTGTCCCTGTCCGCCTCCAGGTCAGGGTCTCTGTGTGTCTGTTCGGGGGGTCAGAGCGGGTCTGTGTGTTGGATACTCGGTCTCCCCCTGTCTCTCTCTTCTTCTCTGTCTCCGTCTACCTCTCCGTGTGTCTTAGAGTCTTTCCCTGTGTGTCTGTGTGTCTGTCTATGTGAGCCGGCCTCCCGTGTCTGTCAGTCGGGTCCTGGTGTCGGGGGGGTGCCCAGGGGAAGGGGCGCGGAGGTAGGACCACTGGGTTAGGCTGTCGAGGAGGCCGTCTGGTGGTGCCCGTGACTCGGTGTTGCCTTTGTGCAAGGCGGGGTGGCTGCCTGCGCCAGCCCCAACGCGGCGGGTGTGTGTGGGGGGCACCGAGTACAAACCGCATGCCTGACTCCATGACCGAACGCACCCCGATGACATCTCGAGTGCGATACCACCACGGCAGCAGCGGCGGGGCTGGCTGCGGCGGCGGTGGCGAGGGATGCCGGGCTGGGGAGTCCTGAGCTCGGACAGGAGAGCGCTGGGACTTTGGCGACTGCAACGTGCTGGAGGCGCCTCAGCCCTAGGCGGGCTCGCAGGCAGGCAGGAGCACAGCCCAGGGCAGGCGGAGGGCTAACGCGCAGCGTGGGCTGGGGCTCAGAGGCGCAGAGCAGCCTGTTGGGTAGCGCAGTGGCCGCCGCTCCCCTCTATGGCCCTAGCAGCCTCATGGCAGCGCATCTCGTGTGCTCTCGGAAGCTAAGCAGTCTCGGGCCCAGCAGGCCTTGGATGGGAGACCGCCCTGGAATCCCGGGTGCCGTGGGCTCTCGTTTGAGGCTACTTTCTTTTCTTTTTGCTTTCCCCTTCGGCCTCCCTTCCTCTCCCTGTGCCTCCACCACGTCCCCCTTGCCCAACAAGACTTCCTCCAAACATCCCCTGCCCCGCTGCCCCCTCACTCCTGCGAATACCACCGCGGTTCGCTGGCCCACTCGAGCGGCCCGCTGCAGGGGCCGACGGCTCTAACCCAGCCCCTCCACCTCCAAGCCAAAAGGCCCACCCTCTCAGGAACCAGTGGGGCGAGCTGGGGGGCGATGGATGCGCGCTGGGGAGGCGGAGGCACCAGAGAGTGCGCCAACGCTACAGAGGGAGAGAGTTGGCGAGGGCCGCGAGGAAGGAGGCGGTGTTGAGGCTGGGTCGGGGGAAGCGCGGGCGGAACGTCACCCTGCGTCCCATGTGTGCGCTGCGGCATTCCTGGCCATCGGGCCCTCATCCTGCGGCCCCTCGCCATTCCCTTGGACCGCTCCGGATGGTGAAGCCGCCGGACCACCGACTCCACCTGATTCCGGGCCACGCCTACACCTTCCCCCACCAGCCCTGGGATGCGCTCCCGCCCCGCAGGGCATTCTCTCCTTCCCGCCGACCCCCGGCCCTTTGCCCCTGGGCCCCGCCCGGGGTCCCCGCTCCCTGTGCACAGCACACAAGATGGCCGCCCACCCTGTCCCTCCGGCCACGCTGGCTCCCCGGTCCGCAATCCCTCTCCCCACAGCGGAGCGGCGAACAGCGAAGCTCGCTCACTCAGCAAGAAAGCGAGGGTGTGCCCTGTACCACGGAGTAAAGGGGCACCCCAAAATAAAGCATGAGACCAACTAAGAGTCCGCAGCAAGGCCCCAGGCCAGTGTGGGAGCCGGAGAGGCACAGGAGCAGAACGGGATACCCAGCACCTTGACTGCACGTCCTGGGGCTCCGAGGGTCTCCTCCGACAGCTCCAGGGCGCACCAGCTTGCCAAAACCCCGGCCAAGCCGGACCCCCCTCCGGGGAGTAGCTGCCTCGCCAACACAGCCTCCTGTGTGTGTGGTGTGTGTCTGGGTCTGTTGCGAGCACCGGTGTGTCCGTCCCTGTCCCTGTCCCTGTCCGCCTCCAGGTCAGGGTCTCTGTGTGTCTGTTCGGGGGGTCAGAGCGGGTCTGTGTGTTGGATACTCGGTCTCTCCGTGTCTCTCTCTTCCTCTCTGTCTACGTCTACCCCTCGGTGTGTCTCTCTGGCCTTCCCTGTGTGTCTGTGTGTCTGTCTATGTGAGCCGGCCTCCCAGGTCTCTCAGTCGGGTCCTGGTGTTGGGGGTGGGCAGGGGAAGGGGCGCGGAGGTAGGATCACGGGGTTAGGCTGCCGAGGAGGGCGTCTGGTGGTGCCCGAGACTCGGTGTTGCCTTTGAGCAAGGCGGGATGGCTGGCTGCGCCAGCCCCAGGGCGGCGGGTTGGGTGTGGGGGGCGCGGAGTACAACCCGTATGCCTGGGTCCACGACCGAACGCACCCCGTAGGCATCTCGAGAGCGAAACCACGGAGATGGCAGCGGAGGCGCTGCGTGCGTAGGCGGCGGCGAGAGGCCGGTCTTGGTAGTCCCGAGCAGGGAGGGGAGAACGCCGGGACTTCGGCGAATGCCACGTACTGGAGTTGCCTCAGCCCTAGGCGGGCTCACAGGCACGCAGGAGCAAAGCCCAAGGCCGGCGGAGGGGGTGACGTGTCCCGCACGCTGGGGCTTGGAGGTGCACAGCATTCTGTTGTGGCGCGCAGCGGCCGCCACTCCCGTCTATGGCTCTAGCACCTTATGGCATCACATCTCCTCTGCTCTCGGAAGTTAAGCGGGCTCGGGCCGGTTCAGGCCTTGGATGGGAGACCGCCCGGGAATCCCGGGTGCCGTGGGCTCTGGTTTTGAGGTGACTTTCTTTTCTTTTTGCTTTCCCCTTCGGCCTCCCTTCCTCTCCCTGTGCCTCCACAGCCGCCCCCTTGCCCAACAAGCCTTCCTCCAAACACCCCCTGCCCCGCTGTCCCCTCAGCACCGCGCACCCCACCGCGGTTCGCTGGCCCGCTAGAGCGGCCCGCTGCAGGGGCAGGCGGCTCTAACCCAGCCCCTACACCTCCAGGCCACAAGGCCCACCCTCACACGAACCAGTCGGGTGCACTGGGGAGCCATGGGGGCGCGCTGGGTAGTTGGAGGCGGCAGAGAACGGGCGGCCGCTATGGAGGGCGGGAGAGGGCGAAGGCGGCGAGGTTCGGCCCGGGGTTGGCGCTGGGGCGGGACGAGCTCCGTCGGGAGGTCACCCCTTCTCCCATGCGTGCACACCCTCATCCTTGGCCTTC
>NW_027777229.1:4761-13864 GCF_054177405.1 Leptonychotes weddellii | reverse complement strand
GGGATTGGTCTGGAGCAGTGGTTCTCAAACTTGATCACACACAGACACCACTTGATGAGACCTTTAAAAATGCAGATTCCCAAGCCCAGACTTCAAGCCCAGCAGGGATCTGCATTTTTTAACCAGCACCTGGGGTCATTCTGATGCTGGTGGTTCTGAGAAACACTCAGTTGGGAAGCCTGGTGGGGGGCGTGGCCCAGAACCACTTACCTTTTCTTCTCTTCCACCTGAGGTAGAGTATCAGTCCCAAAATTGCAATTATGAGCACAGCACCAGCCAGTGCCACCCCAACTGCAGCTCCCCCACTCAGGGGTGAGGACGCTGAGCTCCTAGGGTCTTCCAAGACACTGAGGCCAGTGGTGGTGGGGGCAGTGGTGGTGGGGCCCTCGGTGGTCCTCTTGGCAGCTGAGAAGACATGAGAATTTAGCAGATTCTCCCCTGGAGGACTGGAGGTTTCTGGATGAAACTTGTCACCTTGTTCCCTAGTTTGGGGAATGTTGGGGGTGGGGAGCAACTCTCTGAAGCTCTCACACAGGGAGGGGGTAATGAATCCACATCACCCAGCTTAAATGCTGACTCTACCTCCCATCAGTGGTGTGACCTCAGAACCTCATTTCATGGCCGACAAATAGGGATCACTAAATCAGAGGAAGAAAAAACATTTTTTCATTGTGGTAAAATACAGGTAACATAAAATTTACTGTTTTAACCATATTTAAGTATATAATTCAGTGGCATTAAGTACATTCACAGTGTTGTGCAACCATCACTACTATCCTTCTCCAGAACTTTTTCATTTTCTCAAACCGAAACTCTGTCCTCATTAAACACTCACTACGCACCCCCTTCCCCAGCCCCAGACACCCACTGTTCTGTTCTCTATGAATTTGACTGCTCTAGGGACTTCTGGTAAGTGGAACCAAACAGTATTTGTCCATTCTGGATGTTTTAATAAGTGACAAAACATCTGTAAAGCACCTAGTATATATTAGAAATATGTTTTTAAGATTAAATTAATATATATTGAACTTTACTTCCTACAAAAAGATTGTACCTTTGTAGATGTTTAATGCACTGTTTAAAAACTGACAGAATGCTAAGCCACAGGAAAAAATTCAACTCCAATAAAATCTTCAGGTTAATATGGACCAAATTTTCTGTCAACCCTCATAAGAAAGGAATAATAAAACCATCTTTTAATTGAGATAAAAATTTTAAAGTCTTAAACAAATGTATATAACATGCTATTTAGAAAAATAAAAACCAGAGGAATACATATTAAAAAAAAAAAACAACTTCCTAGAATGTGACTAAAGCCATACTCTAAGCCAAATTCATAGTATTAAGTGCTTTTATTATTTAAAACAAGAAGAAATTTGAAAAATGAACATAATAGTCGATTCCTTAGAAAAAGTATCAAAACCTGAAAGAAGGCAGCCCTATGAAAACCTAGAGGAAAAAAGTAATGAAACCTATGTAGGAATAAATTTATTAGGAATCAGGACAACAGAAATAAATGCAGGAAGTGGTTATTTAGGGGAAAACCAAACAAAAAAACAAGAAACAAACAAGAAAATAGACAAGACTCTTGCAAACCTAACTAGAGTCTGCTGAAATCATTTGTGAGTATATGCTCAATTATAGGTTGATAAATTTTAAAAACTGAATTAGATGATTTTCTGAAATAAAAATTTTTGAAAATAGAGTTAAGTAGTACACTTTCAGTGATAGGTAAACAAAGAAGTAAAAACTTTAGGGATGCCTGACTGGCTCAATCAAAAGACATGAGACTCTTGGTTTGGGGGTCATGAGTTTGAGCCCCACATCCGGGGTAGATTTTACTAAAAAAAAATAAACTTGAAAAAAATAGTGAGAACTCTATTAAAGAACTACCTATCATAATTAGGATTCCAAGCTCAGGAGGTTTTATGGGTAAATTCTTATGAAAATTTAAGGAACAAATAATTCCCAAATAGATTCTAGAACACAGAGAGATATGGAAAACGATGCAATTCTAATTCATTTCATAAAATTAATGTAACCCTGACGCTACTTTCCATTCATAATTTTTTTTTTAAGTGCAGGTTAAAATGATAAAGGCCTATGTTTCTTACAGATCTGAGTGGAGGAAAATACCCAGGACTGGCACATTGGGAGCGTAGGTTGACACAACCTTTGGGAATGCATTTGCAAAATGTAACATACCCAGGCATGCCCTTTGACCCAATGATTTCAGTGCTAGAAATTTATCCTGTGGAAGTGCTGAACAAATGTTCAAAGGCCTGTGTTTAGGGGTGTTCTTTGCAGCTTTGTTTGTGATGTGGTAGCAACTTAGAAGACTGAGGGGCGCCTGGGTGGCTCAGATGGTTAAGCATCTGTCTTCGGCTCAGGTCATGATCCCAGGGTCCTGGGATCGAGCCCCGCATTGGGCTCCCTGCTCAGCAGGGAGCCTGCTTCTCCCTCTCCCTCTGCCTGCCTGTCTGCCTACTTGTGATCTCTCTCTCTCTCTGTCAGATAAATAAATAAAATCTTAAAAAAAAAAAACACCAAAAACTCAGAAGACTGAGTAAGTAGATTGTGATACATTGCTGCGGCAGGACACCCTGCAGCCTTTTTTTTTTTTTTTTTAAAAGGCAGAGCTGTATATGTACTGAAATGGAAAGATACTTTGTGGTACGGGGAAATGTAAACAAGTTGTAGAGCAGAATAGTACATGGTTTGATTCTATTTGTGTTATGTATCTGTATCTGTATCTATTATCTGTAAGAGAGAACATTTTGCAGAAAGAAGTAGTGGCTGGGGAGATAAAGTGCAGAGAAAAAAAATATAGTCTTCATTTGACTCCCTATGTATTGTTTGACCTTTTTTTTTAATGATGTGCAAGTATTACCAGCACCTTTATTATTTTCAAAATTTAACATTTATCAAACTTGTATAGGCACATAATTTATTTTTTAAAAAAGATTTATTTATTTGAGAGTGAGAGTACGGGGTGGGGGGGGCAGAGGAAGAGGGAGAAAGAGAATCCCAAGCCGACTCCCCGCTGAGTGTGGAGCAGGACATGGGCTCAATCTCAGGATCCTGAGATCAGGGCCTGAGCCAAAACCAAGAGTCAGTTGCTTAACCAACTGTACCACCCACGCGCCCCAACAGGCACATAATTTAAAGAGTCCACAAATTCCATACAGTTTATAAAAACAGTAGCCCCTGCATAAGCCCACCTTTAGCTATTTCTTATGACATTAACCTTGTATTTCTAAATCACATCAATATATAGCTATTGCTTGACTTGTCTCAAGTCGTGTTTAATTACTTCCTACCATTGAAATCGAGGATTTAGATCTCTCACACCCCCATTTTCTCCATTTTACTCGACAGTCCAGCATTTGATGTTCTTTTCACGACATGAGTTCTTCACTTGGCTTCTGGAACACCATTCTCTTTGTTCTTTTCCTGCGTCCCTAGCAGCTCCTTCTATCTTCTTGTTGATTCCTCCTTTTCCTAACCTGTAACAGTCATGGGACCTCCTTAGTTCAGTCTAGGACCCCCTCTCTATCTACACTCACTTCCCAGATAATTTATCTGGGATAATTTATTAATCCCATGGCATTAATTATCAGCAACATGCCAATCCTGCCCAAATTTACATATCCAGCCACCTCTCTCCCCACTCTTCCGACTCCTGTATCTCACTGCCTACTCCCAATTCCATTTGTTTGTCTTATAATGTCTCAAATTTCAGATGTCCAGAACAGAACTCTTGATTTCCTCCCAAGCCTGTTCCTCCCCCATGTCCCACTCTCTGTAAATAGCAACACCATCCTTCAAGATGCTCAGGCCAAAAGCCTTAGAGTCACCCTTGCTTCTTCTCTTTCTTACCCCCACATCCCATCATCTGCAAATCCTGTCTGCTCAGTCTTCAAAATATAAGCAGCATCTCCCCTGCCCTTGTTGTCACCCTATTCAATACATATCACCTCTCACTGGTGTCCCTGCTGGTGACCTTGCTCATCTTTACAGTCTGATTCTCCATACAACATCTGGAGGGACACTTGCACAATGCACATCAGAGCACAGCAGGAAACGCTCACTAGACTCATTGCGCTGAGTGAAAGTTCTTTCCCTGGCTTTCAGAGCCACACAGGACCTGCCCCCACTGCCTGTTCTGATCTCACCTCCTGCCACCATCGGCTTCTTCATCTGCTTCAGCTGTACTTGTCCCACCTCATGGCCTCTGCCCTTGCTGATCCCTCTTGACTAGAACATTCTTCTCCAGACCTCTCCCTCACTTCCTACAGATCTGTGCCTGCTGGTTTTCTCTGCTGGCTTCTCTTAGATCCACTCCCCAACTCTTCTCCACCTGCTTTGTGCCTTTCGAGGCTGGTTTTAGTGGACTCCATCCATGGGCTCTCTCACACACTGGTTCCTATTCAGTGGCCAGTAGGAGTCACCATCAGGAGATAGAGGGAGAGGGGCGCCTGGGTGGCTCAGTCGGTTAAACGTCTGCCTTTGGCTCAGGTCATGACCCTGGGGTCCTGAGATCGAGCCTCACGTCGGGCTCCCTGCTCAGTGGGCAGTCTGTTTCTCCCTCTCCCTCTGCCCCTCCCCGCACCACCCCCCAACCCCCACTCGTGCTCTCAATCTCACTCTCTCAAATAAATAAATAAAATCTTTAAAAAAAGAGAGAGAGAGGGAGAGAGGAGGGTAGGTCATGGCATAGCCCTTGGCCCCTCTCCACCGGGTCTTGTATTAATCTGGTTCTCAGAGACATAGAACCAATGGGGTATAGAAAGAGATGTAGAGTTTTGAGGAATTGGTTGATGTGACTATGATAGCTGAGAAGTTGTAGTTTGCTGTCTGCAAACAGGAGGCCCAGAAAAGCTGGGGTTTTAGTTCCAGGTCAGACCTATAGGTCTGAGAACCAAGGGGACCATTTATGTAAGTCCCAGTGTGATCCTAAAGTCCCAAGAACCAGAAGCTCCAAAGTCTGAGGGCAGGAGAAGCAGAGGTCCCTGCCCATCCTCTATTTTTTTGTTCTTTTCAGGCCCTCAAGATTTGGATGATGCCCAACCACTGCTAAACTCTTCTGGAAATAGCGTCACAGACATATCCAGAAAGAATGTCTTACCATCTCTGTGGGCATCCCTTAGCCCATTCAAGTTGACACGTAAAACTAACCATCCCAGACATGTTGACTCTATCTCCTCAGAGGCTACAGCTCCTCTCTGGTCCCAGTACCTTCTCTCTACCCTGCTCCTCAGTCATGGGGATGGTTGCAGGTGTCTCCCAGCCCTGACTGGTTTCCCTGTCCTGTGCTCTACTCAAAACTCTCCTCAGTCCCCCTGTTGCAGTGGCTGCTTCCTCCTGGCTCTGACTAATATCTCTGGGGCCTTTCTGTTCCAGCTGAATAGAGTAACACCCCTAGCAACCTTCATCCCCCAGATCCTGCTCCATTTCCCTCCTTTTCTCTTTTCACCACCATTCAACACACAGAAGTAATTTGTTGGCTTTCTCTCCTGTCTTCTTTCCACATTTATGTGCAAGTGGCATTGTTGCGAGCATGTTTTGCTTTTTTTCTTTCTTTCCTGCTGTTTCCCCAGTGTCCGTATTAGCCCCTGACACATAGTAGGTATTCAATCAATATTTGTTGAATGAATGAATGAATGAATGAATGAATTTTCTCTTAGAATTTCAAGGCATTCAACCATTGTCTTCCAGCTTCCTCTGTTACTATGGAGACCGCCAAAGCCATTGTGATTCCCAAGTTTCCTGTGGCTTGTTTTTTCCTCCTTGGAAATTTTTTGGATCATCTTTTTGTCCCTGACGTTTTGAAATTTCATGTTGCTGTGTCCCAAGGTAGGTCTTTTTATTTTTACCCATTTCTCTGGGCTTCTTTGTTCTGGAAAATTTCTAGAGTTATTTGGTCAATGTTTTCTTCCCACGGCCTTCTCTCTTCTCTGTTTCTGGAACTCCCATTATTCAGAGGCTGGAGCTCTTGGACCAATCCTCATTTTTTCTCTATATTACTTTCCTATGGCTGCTGTAAGAAATGACCACAAACTGGATGACTTTAAACAACAGAAGTTTAGTCTCTCACAGTCCTAGAGGCCAGAGGTTAGAGAGCAAGGTGTTATTAGGGCCTCACACCCTTGGGAGGCTCTGGGTGAGACTCTGTACCATGCTTCCTCCAGCTTCTGGAGGCTGCACCACTGAGTCTCTGCTCTGTGGCCATACTGCCCTCTCTTCCATGACAAGTCTCCCTCTGCCTTCCTCTTAGAAGGAGGCTTGTGGTTGCATTTAGGGCCCTCCCAGAGAATCTCAGATAACCTCCTCACCTCAGAAGTCCTAACTGACTCACATCTGTTACCATGTAAGGTAACAGTCCCAGGTTCTGGGGGCTGGGATGTGGACACGTCTTTGTGGGGGCTGCTATCCAACCCGCTACAGTTTCCAGATCCGTGACTCTTTGTCGGCTTTCTGAGGCATTTCCGTCAAGTTGATCTCTCAATCCTTTTACCAGGTTTTCCATTTTTGCCATTATAGCTTAAATTCCCAAGAGCTCCTTGTTTGTTTGGAAAGCTCCTTCTGTTGCTCCATGCTTGCGGTCTTAATTTTCTGAAGATGGTAGTTATCTGAATTTTATTCTCCTTCCATTGTTTTGGTGTCTTCCAGGTACTTCCCTTCGCTCCCCACCTCCCCATTTGTTTTGCTGTGTGTTTCATGGGGGAAAGATTGCTTAAGTATTCAATGTAATCATAGTTTTAAAATGGTGTGTCTAGCCTCAGGCATCCCAGGCACAGCAGAAGTGAGGGGTCAATCATCAGGGCTGGAGGATTCCGTGTGAGGCCGAGACCCCATGTCCTTGGCCCCTTGGCGGCCAGTGTGCAGAAAGCCATGCTGATTGGAAGCTGTGTGTGTGGTCTGGGAGAAAGTGCTTGTCAGCTAGTGGGCTGTAGGATCTATTAGGATTTCTAGATCCTTTTGGGCCCATCAGATAGATTTTCCAGAGAAGAATCTCCTGATTTCTTGCCCTTGGTGGGGTGGAGGATACCAGCTGGGTTGCTGGAGTCCTGAGAGGCATCTAAGGGGGGGGGGGGGAGACATTTAGGGTCTCATCAGTTCACCAAATCTCCAGTTTTAAGGACTGAACCCTTGCCCCCAGTATGCCTGGGGTACTGTCCTGAGAATCCCTCTGGTCCATCCTTTCTGGAAAGCAAATCTCCAGTCTCTGCTGGGTGGGGAGGGGGCAAAGAGGTTTCCCTGCTTCTTAAATAGATTCTCACCTAGTCCTCCAGCTTTCTGATCCCCTTTCACTCCCACTGTCGGGGGGTCTGCGGTCGCCCTTTTGCAGTTTAAAAATCGCCTTTCTTCTGGGTCTCCCCACTGCCAGTTTAGGGCTAAGCTCCCCTGGTCTCCTAGGCCAGGTACATTAGTCTATGTATCTCCAGCTTCCCAAATATTGTTTCTGACCACAGGACTCACATATTTTTTGTCCTTGTAGATTTTGTCTTAAAAAATTCCCTTTGCTGTCATTTTAGTAGGATTTGGTAGAGAAAGGAGGTAAATGTGCATATAACCCACCATTTGGCCAGTATTTATGCAATATTTTCTAGAGAAAATAGAAAATGAACATTCAAAAAATAATGTTGCATATTAGTATAAAAATAAAAGATTTAGAGGAAAGCATCTCATGAGATATTTACATGGTCTTTAGAAGAACACTCCCCCAAGGTTACTGAGGTATATTTAAAATAGGGGCCATTCCTGGGTGGGAAGATTGGACTTACACTGATTTCTGTTTCTGTCAATTGCCTTATAGGATTAATGCAATTCTGATTTTAAAAATACCTGTTGGTGTTTTCTTCAGAACTTGGCAAACTTATTCTAACATTTATGTGAAATAATACGCCAAAAGAACAATAAGGTTTTTGAGGAAGTAACGTGGTTCTGATGGACATAGTCTTATCAGCCACTGAAACATGACAAGTTACAAACCCTAGAACAGTGTGGTAGCGGCAAGATAAAAGACAGAACAGGGAAAAGGAGTTGACAGACCAGAAGTGGGTGCTATCCTACAAGAAGGCCAGGCCTAAGAGTCAATGAAGAAGAGAAAAAGGATTCCATAAATGCAGTTGGGACGATTGATTTGTTTCTTGGTATAAAGATCAAATTAGTTCTTTACCTCAAACCATATACCAAAAGAAGTCCTCACTACATTAATGAGTTTTACTGTCAAAAGAAAGCAGACAAAAATCAGGAGAAATTAAAATATTTTCAGCTCCTAGTGCAATACAGAATTTTGGGCTAAGAAATAAAAGAAGAATTTACAAAGGAGAATATAGTGAGGAAACATCTGTATGTAAAAAACATTATTAAGCCAACCACAAACTTATCAGTTCTATTAGCTGCAAACATTCCTTTGGGGTGATGTTTTTGCATGGTGGTACTTATCTTGCATAAAAACATGTCTTTTTATTACTTTCCTGTATTTAAAAAAAATATATGAGCATGAATATCCAATTAATTGCATTAATTGAAAAAATTAACTTACTGATGAAACTCATAGCAAACATGACTGAAACTGAGAAATGAGAAAAGTCAGGAGGATTAGGAAAGGAGGAAGAGGGGTCTGAGGAGAGCCAAAATCTCCCCAAAAAGGCCATTTAAGGGAAGATGGAAGAGGTGCCCGAAATATAAATCCAAGGCTGTCTTGCCTAATTCAGGTTGTGAGCCACTGTCTACTTGCTCTAAAACCAGCATGGTGGGCCTACGGGACAGTGGTTACCAAGGGTGGGGACACAGAGAGTGTCCTTCCCACCAGGAACAGTGATGCATTGCTCAGAATTGGCAGCGCAAGTGATTGTAAAAAGGAAACCTACGATTTTTAGTTTTTAAGGAATTGTCTACAGACAATACACCCTCCAGTCCCTGCTCCTCAGAGAGACGCTCTCCCCACACTGCTCTGGGGACAAACCTAGGTTCAAGTTCCCACGGCCTGCTGAGTAACATGGGAAGATCTATTAATGTAACACATCCCATTATTGGGTGAACAATAGGTCAAGACAACGATATGATCAGGTCAGCTGGTGAGGCTGGGCAACTA
>NW_027777229.1:0-4661 GCF_054177405.1 Leptonychotes weddellii | reverse complement strand
GAGGTGGGGAAGAGGGAGATGGGAAAGGAGAGGAGGGCTGGGGCTGGGGCGGGGAGCATCGTGGGCAGGGTTCCGAGGAGCAGAGCAGGAGAGGAAGTGGGGGTTTTGGGAAAACAGGTAATGGGGTGTTGCCAGGGGACTGGGGCTCTCGGTCATCATTGGGTACCTGCTGTGTGTGCTGGGCTGAGCCCATGGCTGTGGGGAGACGCAAGACTCGGGGCTAGCTGGGGCTGCACACACGGACGCATGACAAGGGGAAGGCAGCCCACATCCTGAAGAAGTCAAGTCCACCTGGACGGCATGGGGGGAGGGTAGGGAGGCAGGGCTGGAGCCCCAGCTTGGGGCAAGAAGGGAGGATAACTGGGAAGCCCAGGAGGTGCTGAGGCCGGGGCCTGGGGGGCCTGGATCCGGAGGGGGCAGTGAGGGGGATGGTCAAGGAGGGCAACCCAGGCCTGGGGAGATGGAGGAGAAAGAGTAAAGTTGGCAGAGGCCTAGGGAGGGGGTGAGTATGGGGAGAGGAGTCTGAGAGAAGGGGCGAGCAGGAAGATTGAGGCCTGGGCCAGGCCTGGAGGACGAGGGCACCAGGGTCTTTAAGAGCCTCAGCAGGGTGGGCGTGGTGGCTGCCGGGGCAGCTGGACTCACCGGGGGTGACGGTGAGTCTGGTCCCCTGGAGGGACTGCCACACCTTTGTGCCGTCTCTTAGTGTTTCCACTTGGACCCGGCAAAAGTATATATGCTCATCCTCCTTCCGCAGGTTCGATATCTGCAGGGAGCCAAACTTCTGACCCTTTGGCAAGCTCAGGAAGATGCGGTTCTTGTACTTCTCATGGATGAAAGTCTGAGTACTGTTGTAGATGGTCTCCCCATGGAAGTGTTTCCATCTCAAGGCTATACTCACTCTGGGATCATTGGCTAACTCCCAGCAGTAATAGAAGGAGAAATTGATATGGACGGAGCCACCCACGGGGGCTGAGAGGTGAGCTGGTTGCTCGATCCAATAGTCAGGATTTAAATCACATTCTTCTGAGCTGCCTGCAGGACGGGGGAGAGGAGAGACTTTGAAGCCACTGGGAGAGATGAAGAAGATAACCCCAGACCTTCTGACACCCTCACCACGGGCAGTAGTGTGACAGATGGTAGGACCGGCTCTCTGGCCTGGGTGTCCCCCTCGCCAGACTTGGGGTAGGGAGGAGGGTGAAGGGTTGGGGCTGACTAGCACTATGGGACGAGCCCGTCGCTTGCTGGGGCTGGGAGGCCTGGCCAGCTACCCCGGCAGACCCCTTCTCCAGCTGCCCAGCCTCAGCCCTTCCTGGGGACTTGCTGGGGCTCGGGGCAGAGCCAGGGTGTCCCAGACACTCACCAGCCTGCAGACATGTCGGCAACAGCAGCAGAGACAGCAGCAGGGACAGACCCATTGCCTCACTCTCTTCCCAGGGGAGGAGAAGACAAGCAGCTCTGTCAAGGCCAGGGGAGGCCCTAGGGGGTGCCTCCTTGGGGAGTCAAGAGGCACCTGGAGAGCGTGGATCAGGCCCCTTCAGAGGAGCAAGGGAGGGTGAGAGCCTTCCCCAAACTCACCAGCACCCAGAGTAACCAGCACTTCCTTTATCAATCTGGTTTCTTCTTTTCCCATATTGCAAAAGTGCTTCTTTGTGGTCAGAGCTCAGAGAGCCACGACAGAGGCCCCCAGCCTCTATCTTCATGCTGAGGACCATGGTTCTGACCTTGGCCATGTGTGGCCTCTCCTTTCTGCCTGGACTCCTGACCACTGCCAGCACCTCTACCTCCTTAGGAGTCAGTGTTTGTCTCTCTAGCTCTCCTTTTCATTGGCTCTCTGAGGGTCTCCTGGCCTCTGTCTGTCCTTCCAGGTGAAGGGGCGGCAGCAGGACCCGCTCCAGCTCTTGCAGCAAGAAGGCAGGCAGCCATGAGTCTCTGCCCAGCTACAGCCCCCTAGAGAGGAGGAGGAGGGATCCACTGGTGGTCAGATGCCCTCGACCTCCAGCCCCAGCACCAGGGACTCCTAGCTTGCTCTTGGTCCTTCTCCCTCCCGGCAGGGGCTCCCCTTCAGCAGCCCCCGGCAGTCCTGTGCAGGACCCAGGCCTTCCAGGCCCCTTCCCCGCCCTGATCAGCTCCTTTTG
Organism: Leptonychotes weddellii; assembly: GCF_054177405.1. Lineage (NCBI taxonomy): Eukaryota > Metazoa > Chordata > Mammalia > Carnivora > Phocidae > Leptonychotes > Leptonychotes weddellii. The sequence continues at coordinate 2,526 of NW_027777229.1, read as the reverse complement.
TGGGGTCTCACACCCTCCCTGGGGTTAAGAGGTGAGGGTGGGCCTTCTGAAGGTCACGCCTTGACCCCCAAGATGCAAGACTGGATCTGCAGGTCCTTCTGTCCCCCACTCTAGATGAGGAGACCAAGGCTCAGAGAAGCCCTGCCCCAGGTCGAATGACTCTCAAGTGATAGGTCTAAGACTCAAACTCCAGCCTCACTGAGTCCACAAAGCATTCGGTTCCTTCTGGATGCTTCCGCCTGGTTGCACCACACAACCTCAGGGCCTCAGCTCCCAAGAGCAGAGTTCTGGGGGGTGACTCCCAGGAGGCTCTATTTTTATAATGCTCCTTAGATGATTCCCTCCCCAGCTGTGAGAGCCTTGGCTAATCCAGACCTTCTTTGACCAAGGGGGATATAAGGCCCGGAGCAGTAGCGTCATCCTGGTGACAGTCCCTGGACCATCTCCAATGGAGGGCACTGCCAGCCTGTGACTGGTGGTGGGTGGGGGTGAGAGAGTGGGGCTGGGACTTTTGGTGACTCCCTGGGCAGGTTGTAGGAGGCTGGGCTCCCTCCCGCCCCCGGATGAGGTTGGCATTGGCTTACTGAGTAGATGGTGAAGGTGGGAGAGCATGATTTCATCACAGGAAGTGACCTTGTCTTCTGGAGATGGAAGCAAGCAGACTGACTTCCTTTCTCCTTTTGTTTCTTCCTCAAACCTCATAGTTATTTCCCACGCTTCTCCCTGGGCCAGCCAGGCAGCCCCTGCCCTTTCCCTGTGTCTGTGTTTCTTACACTTCCTCCCAGGCTCAAGAAGAGAAGTTCTGCATTATGATAATGCTTACCTGACAAAATTTACCATTTTTAAGTATGCAGTTCAATGGCATTAGGCGTTGTGCACAAACTTAAATTTTAATAATGGCTGTGTTGAAAAAGGGCTCACCACATTCTCCAAAATGTAACAGTCAGCTCCAGCACACTTCCCTCTGTGGGATTCCTGGGTTGTCATTAGGTGACAGCAAATTTAGAAGAAAAAGCCATGAAATGAATTTGCTTAAATGCATTTCACAAAATTCTAACTTAAGATGAATTAGGATTGACACGTAAGTCCTCTTCCTCTTTTTTTCCTTCCTTTATTTGTAAAATGGTTTTAGTAATCTGAGCTGAGCATGTGCCCTCAAGGAAACTGGCAAGTGGATCTCAGCTGAGGTGGGGCTGCAGTTCATGTTAGCCCCAAAACTCCATGTCACTGCATGTCACCGGCCATGGTATTTATGTGGTTTGGTTTGAAACAGCAGATGTATATTCTCTCACCATTCTGGAGGCCAGAGGTCCAAACACTCAAGGTGTCAGCAGGGTCGTGCCCCCTCGGAAGGCTCTCAGGGAGGGTCCTTCCCACCTCTCCCAGCTTCTGGAGCTCACAGGGGTCTCCCGGGTCCTTGGCCGGTTGGCACCTGGCAGTCCCTCCTTCCCGTGTCTGCCTTTCAGCGTGAAGACTGGCTTCACTGTATTTCCAGTTCAGACGCAGAGTGCATCAGGGCTCTGGGCGTTCACCGGAGGGTAAGAAACTATGAGGAAGTGGTTAACAAATGTGCCTGGGGACAACACAAGTGTGTGCTGAGGGTGAGACCCAGGAGGACCGAGAGAGGGGGAGCTTGCATCTGAGATGAAGTACATGGGGGTGGCGACGGCCGCAAGGACCCCAGGAGGAAGAGGCTTCTCCAGAGTCAGGGCACGAGAGCTGAAATCACCCCACCTGCAGTCCTGTCCCCAGCACACAGTCTGTCATGGGACTTGATTAACTTGTGGTCTCTGGAGAAAAGTTATTATTTGGTACAAGCAAAAGGCAATGTTCCTTCATACATATTGGTGAATGTTGTTTCTGAAGGCAGAGAAGAGGGAGCATCTCTACTTGCTGGATGGGATGCTGCTTGATTCATGAATTACACAAGAAAGCCAATTCTAAGAAAGGCGGAGAAGATACCAAAAGCACAGGGCGTCGCTCAGAGTTGGGCTTCCTGTAGCAAAGCAGGGCACAAGTCCTCCTGTTGGACCGCAGGGCCCATTCTCCCTCCCACACCTGCCTGAGTGCTGGTCCCACCTGCTCTTCCTGGGTTGATGGGCTGATGCCCCCTTGTGCTGAGCCAATGGAAGCAGTGGCAGGATCCTGATTGGGGGGGGAGGGGGAGCAAGGAGAGTGCGGTCACGTGGGGGCGCCTGGGGTCCCTCTGGCCAGCGGGGGTGCACCTTGCAGGGCTGTGGTCAGGTTCACTGTGGCCTGTCACCTTCCTTTCGGATGGTGGGTTTGCCCCTATCAGTTGTGAGACCTGGGCCAGAGCCCTACCAGAGCCCCATGCCTTATGTCAAAATATTTAAGTTATCATAATCTGCCAAATAATCTCTCTCTGCCCAGAGAAGTATACCTTCCTAATACAAAATTGAGAAATGTGTTTTTACACAAATGATAGTTAGCAAAACAAAGACAACTGTATTGATTATTATTACATGAGCCTGGATGATCTGTTTTGGGGTGGCGATATTTGCAGGA
>NW_027777228.1:0-291 GCF_054177405.1 Leptonychotes weddellii | reverse complement strand
TTCTTGAGGGATAAGAGCAATGGGAGCATCCTTTGTTCTATTTGGTCTCTCCTCCTAATTCCTGAAATGTTTTAGAGCCATAAAGGTGAAATGGGGGGGGGGGTCTTGTTATTTATAACAAGCCACTTTCCACCACAACTAGGTTTATGCTAATGAGGGGATTTTGGGAAAGCACCTAAGGATGGGGCTCGGTTACCAAGGGAACCAACCTTGTGATTAGAGGGTTGGTTCTGATTTCTGGGGAGGGGAGGCCAGCTAGAGGGTGAATCAATCACCAATGGCCAGTGGTTT
>NW_027777227.1:0-291 GCF_054177405.1 Leptonychotes weddellii | reverse complement strand
GGATTAACATAACAATAAAAAGATTAAAAAAAAACTAATGATGTAATGTATGGTGATTAACATACATAATAAATAAATAAATGAGAAGTATCGTTGAAAATCTTGGTTTTAGTCTTACAGGATACACATCAGTCTGTGCTGATTATCCTGAATCCAATTATTACATTTAAATATAACTAGGAAAAACCTCCCCATAAAAGGTTAATTTGGCCTGCTGTTTTTAACTTGTCTGAGAGTAAGACTCACCTATATGTAAAATCTTAATTTGTATTTTCCCTTTTTATCTATATT
>NW_027777226.1:0-291 GCF_054177405.1 Leptonychotes weddellii | reverse complement strand
AGAATGGTTTTCTCCATACACTGTCTGGTTCCGACTCCTCCCTTCCCCTCCCCGCAGGACAGAGGTCTTCCTCCCAGCTCACAAAGTCAACATCTGTTAAGTACTTTCCATTTACCAAGCACGACATTGAATACTTATCTCATTAGACACAACTATCCTCTGAAGCAGGCCTTGTTTTCCTTTTTCCTGAATAAAGTGAGGCTTGGAGGTCAAGTCTCTTGGCCCAGTGACCCAAAAAAAACCACTGGGTTTTACAGATGCAAACCCAGGCCTGTCTGAAATCAGGGTCCC
>NW_027777225.1:0-291 GCF_054177405.1 Leptonychotes weddellii | reverse complement strand
GGTGATTACGAGAAACTCTTGGCACACTTTGGCTTTTAGATGATCCATCTCTCCTATCTCTTGCCTCTGTCTTCACATGGTGTTCTTCTCTGTGTATCTGTGTGTCTGTGTCCACATTTCCTTCTTCTTATAAAGACACCAGTCATATTGAATTAGAATGCAACCTAATATAGTATGACCTCAATTACCTTGATTACATCTGCCAAGACCCTATTTCCAAATAACACCACAGTCCTAGGTTCCAAGTGGACAATTTCTGGAGAGACACTATTCAACCCAGTAGAAGTGTCA
>NW_027777224.1:0-291 GCF_054177405.1 Leptonychotes weddellii | reverse complement strand
GGCACCATTCTCCAAATAGTGCGCAGTGAAGCATCATCAGCTTCCGAATTGGCCCGAGCAGGCAGCATCCAGGTCCCCCCTCCAGCTTTGGGAACTCGGGTTTTGTCACCGTTTTTAGGCATACTAGTGACAATAGCCCTGCAGGGTGAGCCGCTGGTTGGAGTGTCTGGCCTCAGTCCTTACCACGCAGGACTGGAGGCCAGGGGAGGACTCGTGACTTGCTCAAGGTCACGCGGCTGATGCGAAGCACAGCTTCGACCCGGACCCCAGTGGGGCAGGCCCCCAACCTCA
>NW_027777223.1:0-291 GCF_054177405.1 Leptonychotes weddellii | reverse complement strand
CAGGGAAGGCTTTACGGAGGAGACAAATGGGTGGATTTGAGGCACTATTTTAGAGACAGAATGAACCTTGGTGACTGGTTACCTTTCACCTTTTTTTTTTTTTTTTAATATATTATTTATTTAAGAGAGAGAGAAGCAGACTCCCTGCTGAGCAGGGAGCCCCGATGCAGGGCTCTATCCCAGGACCCTGGGATCATGCCCTGAGCCAAAGGCAGATGCTTAACCCACTGAGCCACCCAGGCGCCCACCTTTCATCTTACCAAGTGGGAAATGAATGGTCAGCCAGCAGTG
>NW_027777222.1:0-291 GCF_054177405.1 Leptonychotes weddellii | reverse complement strand
AAAAAAAAAAGAAAATGTTTGTTATTCCTAAATTGAATGATCTTTCTCCACTTTATACACATATATACACTTACATATATATACATGCATAGGCATATACACATACATATATATTACTTTATTTTTGTTCCTTTTAATCTGTTTTTCATTCTTTTTTAATTTAAAGATTTTCCATCTTTATATTTCTTTGAAGGGTATTTGTTGTATTTGTTCAATTTTTTTCTTATATTTTTAGTTTTTTTAAATTTTTTATTTTATTACTATTATTTTTAAAGATTTTATTTCCAAGCA
>NW_027777221.1:0-291 GCF_054177405.1 Leptonychotes weddellii | reverse complement strand
TGGAGGCGGGAGTGAAAGGCAGGGTCCATTGGGCCCCTGCGTGGGGCTGCTGGGGAGACGGCTGGCTGTGTGGGCCGGAGCAGAATGAGGGTGGGTCCTGGAAGGAGCTTGGTGTCGGGGCCTGGCCTGGGAGGTGCGGGGCTGAGGCAGCTCACAGCCTGGTGGAGGGGGTTCTCCGTGGGTGTGGCAGCCCTGTCCCTACCCAAGCCCATGGGCGGGGCCTGCACTGCGTTCCGGGGCGGACGGTGAAGCAAGGCCCTCAGACACTGCGAAGGTGTCACAGACGTGGGC
>NW_027777220.1:0-291 GCF_054177405.1 Leptonychotes weddellii | reverse complement strand
TATGGGGATTAACATAACAATAAAAAGATTAAAAAAAACTAATGATGTAATGTATGGTGATTAACATACATAATAAATAAATGAGAAGTATAGTTGAAAATCTTGGTTTTAGTCTTACAGGATACACATCAGTCTGTGCTGATTATCCTGAATCCAATTATTACATTTAAATATAACTAGGAAAAACCTCCCCATAAAAGGTTAATTTGGCCTGCTGTTTTTAACTTGTCTGAGAGTAAGACTCACCTATATGTAAAATCTTAATTTGTATTTTCCCTTTTTATCTATATT
>NW_027777219.1:0-291 GCF_054177405.1 Leptonychotes weddellii | reverse complement strand
ACCCATAGAATGTATAATACCAAGAATGAACCCTAATAGAAATTGTGGACTTTGGTAATAATGATATGCCAATGTAATTCATCAACTCTAACAAATTTACCACTCTGGTGTGTGGATGTTGATAATGAGGGAGGTTGTGTGTTGGGGATGTGTGTGGAGGACGTAAATGGGAATTCTACTTTCTGCTCTCAATTTTTCTATGAACCTAAAGCTGCTCTGAAAATTAAAGTTTATTTTTAAAAAATTAAGGAATATAAAAGTTCTAGAAAATAATTACAAAATACTAATTGT
>NW_027777218.1:0-3643 GCF_054177405.1 Leptonychotes weddellii | reverse complement strand
ATTGCAAATGGCAAGATTTCATTCTTTCTGATGGCTGCATAATATTCCATTGTATATATATACCACCTCTTCTTTATCCATTCATCTGTCGATGGACATCTTGGCTCTTTCCACAGTTTGGCTATTGTGGACATTGCTGCTATAAACATCGGGGTGCACATACCCCTTTGGATCCCTACATTTGTATCTTTGGGGTAAATACCCAGTAGTGCTCAATTGCTGTGATTTTTAGTTGAGCATTATTTTCTTAGATATAACATCTAAAGCTCAAGCAACCAAAGGGGAAAAATCGATAAATTTTATCAAAATTTAAAACTTCCTCTTTTGCTCAGGCCCATGGCGCTAGCAGGATGGGCAAGTGTCAAGGTATTTGTGGTGCCAGGAAGCTCTGTGGTCACCGATGAGATCAGAAGTGGCATGATAAACAGTACAAGAAAGCCCGTTTGGGCACAGCCCTGAAGGCCAACCCTTTTGGAGGCACTTCCCATACAAAGGGAATTGTGCTGGAAAAAGTTGGGGTAGAAGCCCAACAGACAGATTCTGCCATCAGGAAGTGTGTCAGGGTCCAGCTAATCAAGAGTGGCAAGAAAATCACAGCCTTTGTACTCAGTGATGGTTATTTGAATTTGAGTGAGGAAAATGATGAAGTTCTGGTTGCTGGATTTGATCACAAAGGTCATGCTGTAGGTGACGTTCCTGGAGTTCACTTTAAGGTTGTCAAAGTAACCAATGTCTCTCTTGGCCTTCTACAAAGACAAAAGGAAAGACCAAACAAAGTCTTTAAAAAAAAAGCGGGGGGGGGGGGACACCTGGTTGGCTCAGTCTTTAAGCGTCTGCCTTTGGCTCAGGTCATGATCTTAGGGTCCTGGGATTGAGCCTTGCATCAGGCTTCCTGCTCAGCGGGAAGCCTGCTTCTCCCTCTCCCGTTCCCCCTGCTTGTGTTCCCTCTCTCGCTGTGTCTCTCTCTGTCAAATAAATAAAATCTTAAAAAAAAAAAAAAGAAAGAAAAGACCAAGATCATAAGTTTTGAAGGTGAAAACAGGATAGTAATCAATTTTCACATTCCAAAAAAAATTTTAAACTTGTATGCTTCAAAAAGACACTATCAAGAACTTGAAAAGGCAACCCATAAGATGGAAGAACATATTTGCAAATCATATGATAATCATGTATCTGAAACTGACTTGTATCCAGAATATATAAAGAACTTCTACAACTTAACAATAAAAAGACAGGGGTAGCTGGTTGGCTCAGTTGGTGGAGCATGCAACTCTTGACCTCAGGTTGTGAGTTCATGCCCCACACTGGGTGTAGAGATTACTAAAACAATAAACAAACTTAAAAAAAAATACCCTAAAAAGACAGATAACTCAAATGAAGATAACCCAATAGGCAAAGGATGTGAATAAGCATTTCTCCAAAGAATATATGTTTTAGGGAATTATAAATAAAAACTACAATGAGATACCACTCCATACCTGCTAGGATGACCATAATATAGAAGATAGACAATAAAAAGTGTTAGCAAGTACGTGGAGAAGTTGGAACGCTCATACATTGCTGTAAGTAATGTCTAACAGTAAAGCCATTTTGAAAACCAGTTTGGTAGTTCCTCAAAAGGATAAGCATAGAGTTACCATACGACTCAGCAATTCCACCTCTAGGTGTATGCCCAAGAGAATCAAAAACATGTGTTCACACAAAAAACCTGTACATGAATGTTCAGCATTATTCATAATAGCCAGAAAATGGAAACAACCCGAACACTCATCAAGGGTGAATATTATTCAGTCATGAAAAGGAATAAAATGCTGATATATTTTACAGTGTGGATGAATCTTGAAAATATTATGCTGAATGAAAGAAGCCAGCCGTGATAGGCCACGTATTGTGTGATCCCATTTATATGAAATGTCCAGATTAGACAAATCCATAGAGACAGGAAGTATATCAGTGTTGCCAGGGGCTGAGGGGGAGGGGACAATGGGGAGTGACCGCTTAATGGGTGCCAGATTTCTTTTTGGAATGATGAAAATATTCTGGAATTACATAGTAGCGATGCTTGTAAAACCTGTGAATCTATTAAAAATCGGTGAATGGTTCACTTTAAAAGGGTGAATTTTATGTGAATTATATCTCAATACAAAAATTCACAGTATTGGGAATAATAAGGCAGTTTGAATCAAAGATCTAGAGGGGAAAATGTTGTTTGTAAGCACATATTACCTAGAAATTAGAAAATGCTCTATGCTCCAAAAATTAAAAATTTGAAAGAACTAGATTATTTTATGAGAATATGTATCCCCAAAATGGATGCAAAAAGAAATAGAAAATGTGTATAGACTACAAATCCTAGCTGATTTCAAGATGGTTGTCAGAGAATTGTACCATAAAGGTATTAAATCTATACTGCTTCATCAGTAGATCTTTCAAACTCAAGTCTGATGAAACATACACATACATAGAAAAGAAAACTAATAACCAGTCATGCTTTGGGTTATGGATATAAAGTTTCTTTAAAAAAATAAAAGCATGATTGGACCCAGATGTGCATTAGAAAAATAATATACCACCACCAAATAGGGCTCATTATGAGAATAGAAGGTCAATTCAATATTACAAATCCACTATTATAACTAATCATATTAATGTCAAAGATGGGAAACCATATTAAACTCTTTACATACCAGAGATCATACTTACACAGTTTTATTTTTTTAATCTATATCAAATCAAATGTCAACATTATGCTTAATGGCAAAGCACTAGAAACATTGTAATTAAAATCAGAAAGAAGACAAGGCCCTCTACTATTAATGTTACTTAACTTTGTAATATAAGTGCTTCCTAACACAATTAGATGATAAACTGTACCAAAAGCAGGGGCAATATTTAAAATATTTAACAAGGAAATAGTAATATAAACCAATACATTCATTAAAAACATTAAAATTTGGTCCCTTTTGCTTTCTAAGGAAACTGAGATATAAAATTGCCAATCAGTAGAGGTTATAGATAAATTTTTTTTAATCAGATAGATCATTCTAATAATTTCCAAACCATTTTCTGATTTTTAGAAACCGTTGGTGCAATTTTGTAAAACATAGGCATCTTAATTAAATGATGCTCTCTCTGAGCTACAATCTGACACATGAATTGCACCAAATTCTTTATACAATTTACCATTAATTGGTAGTCAGTGAGTGACTTGGTTAAAAGTATGTCTTTTTTTTTTTTTTTTTAAGATTTAATTTATTTATGAGAGAGAGCACAAGCAGGAGGAGGGGGCAGAGGGAGAGGGAGAAGCAGGCTCCTCACTGAGCAGGGAGCCTGACACAGAGCTGATCCCAGGACCTGAGCCAAAAGCAGGTGCTTAACCGACTGAGCCACCCGGGTGCCCCTAAAAGCATGTCTTTTTTTTTTTTTTTTTAAGATTTTTATTTGTTTGACAGAGAGAGAAAGATAGCAAGAGAGGGAACACAAGCAGGGGGAGTGGGAGAGGGAGAAGCAGGCTCCCGGCTGAGCAGGGAGCCCAATGTGGGGCTCCATCCCAGAACCCTGGGATCGTGACCTGACCCGAAGGCAGACGCTTAACAACTGAACCACCCAGGCGCCCTTAAAAGCATGTCTCTTAGGGTCCAAA
>NW_027777217.1:0-291 GCF_054177405.1 Leptonychotes weddellii | reverse complement strand
TGTGAATATGTTATGATAACTGACAAAGACACTCTACAAATATAACTATGGTTATTAATCAGTTGAGTTTAAGATAAGGAGATTATCCTGGATATCCTGGTGGGCCCAATATAATCACATAAGCCCTTAAAAGCAGAAGAAAAAGTTGGAGATTTTTGAAGCAAGGGAAAGATTTGATGTGCTTGAAGGTAGAAGGGACTATGTACAAAGTGTGAGAGGGAAATACATTCTACCCAAAACCACTGTGCTCATAAGAGGATCCAGAGCCTTAGGTGAGAGCAACAACCTTGG
>NW_027777216.1:0-291 GCF_054177405.1 Leptonychotes weddellii | reverse complement strand
AAAAAAAAAAGAAAATGTTTGTTATTCCTAAATTGAATGATCTTTCTCCACTTTATACACATATATACACTTACATATATATACATGCATATGCATATACACATACATATATATTACTTTATTTTTGTTCCTTTTAATCTGTTTTTCATTCTTTTTTAATTTAAAGATTTTCCATCTTTATATTTCTTTGAAGGGTATTTGTTGTATTTGTTCAATTTTTTTCTTATATTTTTAGTTTTTTTAAATTTTTTATTTTATTACTATTATTTTTAAAGATTTTATTTCCAAGCA
>NW_027777215.1:0-291 GCF_054177405.1 Leptonychotes weddellii | reverse complement strand
GTGAGCCTGGAACGCCAGCCTCGGGACCCGGGCCGTCAGCTTTCGTGCTACAGGGGAGGCCACTGTGGGACCGTGAGCAGGGACGGTGAGCTGGGACCAGGGACCGCCAGCAGGGACCGTGCAGCAAAGGCAGGCTTGGGGGACGGGCCAGGCAGTGCGTGTGGCTGGCCTCAGGTGGTGGCCCAGGGCGCGAGGGAGCGGCCGCTCTGGGTGACACTTAGTGCTGACCTGTTGCAGACCCCTGTCCAGCCTCAGTCTCCATCTGTAGAATGGGTCGGTGCTCACACCCAG
>NW_027777214.1:0-291 GCF_054177405.1 Leptonychotes weddellii | reverse complement strand
GGCCAGGGTGATCAAGGCATCGCCTGGGGGATGGTGGAGGATGAGCAATGTGATTGGGTATGGAGGGTGGGGGGTTCTGGTTAAACTGACGCAGCAGGGTTCTTGCCAAAACTGGCTTCTACAAGGAAGCGCACAGATGGGCCTAGGAGTAGGTTCTGGAGCCTGACTAAAGTTTGGTCAAGAAGAGAATCTCTGTCACATGGAGTGCCTGGCTGGCTCAGTCAATAGAGCATGAGACTTTTGATCTTGGTGGGGTGAGTTCAAGCCCCTCACTGGGCATAGAGCTTCTAT
>NW_027777213.1:0-291 GCF_054177405.1 Leptonychotes weddellii | reverse complement strand
TGGGTCATGGTCTGTATGTGATTTGTACTTCAAAGATTCCCTGAGGGATCAGAGCTGAAGTGAGTGTCCAGAAAAGAACATACTCTTGCTTCGCCTTTCCCCCTGCTCCATCCCACTTCCCTCACTACCCTTCCCCCATGAACATGCCTCCCAAAATGTGGGAGATATCTATCTATATCTATATCTATATCTATATCTATATCTACCCACACACAATGGAATACTATTCAGCCATGAGAAAGAGGGAATTCTGCCATTTGCGACAACATGGATGGACCTTGAAGGCATTAT
>NW_027777212.1:0-291 GCF_054177405.1 Leptonychotes weddellii | reverse complement strand
CTTGAGGGATAAGAGCAATGGGAGCATCCTTTGTTCTATTTGGTCTCTCCTCCTAATTCCTGAAATGTTTTAGAGCCATAAAGGTGAAGTGGGGGGGGGGGGGTCTTGTTATTTATAACAAGCCACTTTCCACCACAACTAGGTTTATGCTAATGAGGGGATTTTGGGAAAGCACCTAAGGATGGGGCTCGGTTACCAAGGGAACCAACCTTGTGATTAGAGGGTTGGTTCTGATTTCTGGGGAGGGGAGGCCAGCTAGAGGGTGAATCAATCACCAATGGCCAGTGGTTT
>NW_027777211.1:0-291 GCF_054177405.1 Leptonychotes weddellii | reverse complement strand
GGATGTAGACTTGGAGTGGAGGGAGGCATTATTCAGCCTACTACCTTAAGTTGAAGCAGAGGCAATTCTGCATTTTCTAATATAGGTGTGTATTTCCTGACCTAGAAAGATGGAAGGGTGAGGAAAGCACATGCTGGTCTCAGCATCTCTCTTCCACTGCCTGGCTGTGTGATGGGGTAACTTATCTTCAGAGCCGGGACGAGGGTGGGATGAGACTCTCATGTGCCCGGAGAGTGAAATTTCACAGGGCCTCCAGAAATTTCACTCCCTAAGTGCCTTGCTTGTCTCATC
>NW_027777210.1:0-291 GCF_054177405.1 Leptonychotes weddellii | reverse complement strand
TTGTTTCTAATGCAGTTAGCCCACCCTGGCTAATGCAGTCTATTTGTTGTTGTACTGTAGTCTACTATAACTAAGGCACCAAGTGTGCAATCGGCCCAACCCCAAGATAGAAGAGTCTCAGCTGATACTACACTGAACCGTGAAAGAAGGGACAGGGACTCTGTCCTCACTGCCTAGCATGGTACCTGGCACATAGTAGATGCTCAAAAGTGTATGTTGAAATGATGATGAATGACCAAATGTCTGTTTTGTAATGTTTTTGACATATTCTGACTAAACCCCCAAATCTAG
>NW_027777209.1:0-291 GCF_054177405.1 Leptonychotes weddellii | reverse complement strand
AAAGAACTGAATGATCAGTTAATGATGTGCAAGTGAAACAAAGGATAAGGAGATGACAGTACTTCTGCCCCCTATTTGTCACTCTAGGACCCTGGCAGGTCAGGGAAGGGATGCTGTGACTCTCTAGGCCTCAGATCATGGGTCTGCTTTCCAACAGGACTTACCACCTTTTCCTGTAAACAGGGGACACTGAGCCTACTGATTTTTCCCTCTCCTTATGCTGTCATGATTGATGCAGGGGCTAGTATGGCCTGGGCAGCCTGGGGCCATCAGAAGGTCTAGCTGGACAGA
>NW_027777208.1:0-291 GCF_054177405.1 Leptonychotes weddellii | reverse complement strand
GAAGAAAAGAAGAGCAACAACTCTCTCATCAGAAAAGCGACCACTTTCTGGAAGGTAGGACGTGCGGAGAAGTGAATCCGAGGCGATATTCAGGAGGATAGACGGCGGGGGAGGGGCCTCCGTGGGCCGCTACTGGCAAGTGATAGAGCCGCGGAGCACAAAATCGGAACTTTTAAGTCTGCTCCGCTGAGGGACGTCACTCCGGTGGCTAAGCTGGGGGTGGAACCCTCGTGGGACAGTGTGGTCTCAGGACCCTCGGGGTCACAGAAAGACCGGGGGTGCCTGAGTGCA
>NW_027777207.1:0-3643 GCF_054177405.1 Leptonychotes weddellii | reverse complement strand
GGCTAAAATTAACAAGTCAGGAAACGACACATGTTGGCAGGGATGCGGAGAAAGGGGAACCCTTCTACACTGTTGGTGGGGAATGCAAGCTGGTGCAGCCACTCTGGGAAACAGTATGGAGGTTCCTCAAAAAGTTGAAAATAGAGCTACCATATGATCCAGCAATTGCACTACTGGGTATTTACCCCAAAGATACAAATGTAGGGATCCAAAGGGGTACGTGCACCCCGATGTTTATAGCAGCAATGTCCACAATAGCCCAACTTTGGAAAGAGCCAGGATGTCCACCGACAGATGAATGGATAAAGAAGAAGTGCTATATATATACAATGGAATATTATGCAGCCATCAAAAGGAATGAGATCTTGCCATTTGCAATGACGTGGATGGAACTGGAGGGTGTTATGCTGAGTGAAATAAGTCAATCAGAGAATAACATGCATCATATGACCTCACTGATATGAGGAATTCTTAATCTCGGGAAACAAACTGAGGGTGGCTGGAGTGGGGTGGTGGTGGGAGGGATGGGGTGGCTGGGTGATAGACACTGGGGAGGGTATGTGCTATGGTGAGCGTTGTGATGTTTGCAAGACTGTTGAATCACAGATCTGTACCTCTGAAACAAATAATGCAATATATGTTAAGAAAAAAAAAACGAAGATAGCAGGAGGGGAAGAATGAAGGGACGGAAATCGGAGGGGGAGACGAACCATGTAGATGATGGACTCTGAAAAACAAACTGAGGGTTCTAGTGAAGTTGGGGGTGGGAGGATGGGTTAGCGTGGTGATGGGTATTAAGGAGGGCACGTTCTGCATGGAGCACTGGGTGTTATGCACAAACAATGAATCATTGAACACTACATCAAAAACTAATGATGTAATGTATTGTGATTAACATAACAAAAAATAAAAAAAAACTACAAACAATAACATAAACCCTTCTCAGATAAAGGAGATTGTTGATATGCACGTTATAAAACATAGTGTTAAATGTTTTACAAAGCCCTTTCATATACCTCAAGCACAAACCATTATATATCATTTTTGTGTCATTTCTAATGTTACTAATGATAAAGTGACTTCCTGATACTTTCACATTTGCCTGGTAAATATCTCAAATTTTCCCTCCCAAAATGGTTGAACAGAATCTCAAAATCTAGGTGTTTTAGAATCAGTGAATTTCAGATTTTTGGATAGGTATTCACATAGGATATTATTTCTACATTGTAATTCAGGATACATATTGATATCTAAAGTAGTTTCAGGATATTTTAGGAAATAGTACTTTATTCATGTGGCATCTGCTTATTTTATTCTGTTCTCTTCTACTGCATACCACTCCATTCCACTTCATTCTTTCATTTTTTTTTTTTTTAATCACTAACTTCGGCAGTGACTTGCAATTTCAAAATTGTTGACCTTTTTCTCCTCCCAGTATGGTTCTCATTTCTGTACACATATTAAGCTGTACTAAGTGGAGGAATGAGGGAGAGCATTGTTTTAAATCATGACACAAATAAAAACTCAAGCCTGGCAAATAATACCTTCTCTGGACTTATAAATGTGTTGGTGAACTAAATGTTTCCTTTTAACACTCCTGTAGATTTTAGATTTCCCTTTGGTCTATAATGACCAGACAGTAATAAACTCTATGGTAAATGTGAATGCTCATTATCTCCCCAGCTGGGTAGGAGAATACATTTGGCTACTCTTTGAGGATATAATATTTAATCTTTAAGATTATCATTGTGATTTATGTTCACCAGTTGAGGACAATGGGGTATGAGAGCCTGACTAAACAGTGAGATGATAGATTGTCTTATCTGCTCAAGGACGTGGTAGAAGTGATTCTCTTAATGCTTTGATTCAGTCTGTTACGTAGGTCCCTCGTGTCTCTCTGCCTCAGATCTGTTTTTCCAGAATGTATACATACACATCAGTAAAAAGAGAAGTGCATTACACCAAGCTATGGTATATAGACAATTAATTTCAAATTGAAACTCAATATTGGACAATGACTGGGCAATGGGGCTTGGTGCTAACACCAACTCAGATTATGAGGAAAATCATTAAGTAGGAGAAAATATCACTCTATTGAGTTTCAATTGTTCCTCATTAATAATGTGGAGGAAGATGGAAAAGAGTTTTTATATTGGGCCACCCCTTAATCCTTCTCTATAGCCTATGGATCACAATGTCCTATTCATTTTATATTTGATAATCCTCTCAAAATCATGGGTGACATCAGGGATGATGACAGAATAGGAAACACTAGGAATCTGTCTCTACAACTAGAAAACAATTGTTCTGGGAGAAGTTGTCTGAAGTAACAATTATGGATATCTGGAGTCTATTTGAATGCCTGCAGCTTTCAGGAGGAAACTTGACTAGTAAATTTCAGTCGATTATGGCCAATTTCAGCCTTTTGTGTGGTTGCAGTTGTACCCAATCCTCAACCCCCAGCCTCATGGCAGGTAGCCATGCTGTTCCTAGAGTGGCTTGCTGGAGCCAAGATGGGCAATAAGCACCTTGTCCTCCAAATTTGAAGACTGCTGCTTTGGACCACTCAGGTTTGGGTGCACAGGTTGGCTGGCATTGTCTCAAATCCCACTGGCTGAAATGTCCTCCAGGGGATTTAAAAGAACAGCATTTGCTTTTCTTAATTTGTTCCATTTTCTCCTTTTGGGGGCCAGACAATTAAGGATTAGGACATTTCAAAGCAACCACATATATGAGGGCATTTAGAAAGCTGCTATGCTTGCCCATGGAAGGAAGCAGACCCAGAAAAGACCTGGGAAGATCTTAGGCTTTCACCTTAGACTAATCCCCAGCACAGAGACACCCTTCAACTATCAAAAAGACAGCAACCCTAGAGAAGAGTGAGAAGCTGATTTCTAGAGTTAGCACATTACAAGATTAAAATGCCTAGTTTTCAATGAAAAAAAAAATCACAAGGCACACATAGAAACAGGAATCTCTGACCCATTCAAAGGAGCAAATGGACAGAAAACATCTCTGAGGAAGTCCAGATGTTGGGCTTAATAGACAAATACTTTGAAACTGCTATTATAAAGATAAAAAGTTAAATGAAGATATGGGTGAATACAGGAAAATAATGCTCCAGGCTCATCTTATATCTTTTTTGCCCCAGGCCTAGAATCAGCTCTTTCTCTAAGGAGCATTAGTCCTTTAGGGAATAATGTTAGAAACCAAATTCTTTGTGCTCAATGTGCTACTTGCTGCTGGGGTGTTGATTTTTTTTAGGTTGACTCGGTTGGCAGAACAAAAACTAAATGTGTTTATACTAACTTCTGTATATTCTTTTTTTTTTTTTTTAAAGATTTTATTTATTTATTCATGAGAGACAGAGAGAGAGAGAGAGAGAGGCAGAGGGAGAAGCAAGCTCCCAAGGAGCAGAGAGCCCGATGCGGGACTCGATCCCAGGACCCTGGGATCATGACCTGAGCCGAAGGCAGATGCTTAACCATCTGAGCCACCCAGGAGCCCTGTATATTCTTTATAAGAATATAAACATGAGTTATGAGGCCAGCATTACCTTGATCCCAAAACCAGACAAAGACCCCATCAAAAAGGAGAACTACAGACCAATATCCCTGATGAACATGGATGCCAAAATTCTCAC
>NW_027777206.1:0-291 GCF_054177405.1 Leptonychotes weddellii | reverse complement strand
CCAGGCACAGGCCATGCACTGTTCTAGACCCAGCCATACATCTGGGATGGAGGCAGCAAGAGCACCCGCCCTCACTGCACCTAGACAGACAGAAACAAGCAGTACGTGCCAAGAAGAAAAGCACAGCAGAGGAGGGGACAGAGAGTGAAGGGGGGGGACATGCGCCCCTCTCATTGGTCAGGAGCGGCACTTCTCAGGGTGTGCTCACGCCCGCCTGCGAACTGTTGCATTCTAGTCTGCCCCAAGGTAGAAGAAATGATGCTGTCCTCTTTCTGTGTTTACAGGACAAAC
>NW_027777205.1:0-291 GCF_054177405.1 Leptonychotes weddellii | reverse complement strand
GTGATGCTTCTGGAATGTATTTTGATGGAAGGAGGAAGGGGGCACCTCCACTTTTCCTCCATGAGCCGTATCATCCCACTCTTACTTCATTCATTGTTTTCTCTGCTGGAGCCACCGCCTTCACCATATACATGGAGTTCCCATATGTTTTCTCATCTACTTCTGGACATTCTGTTCTTCTCCAGCACCAAACTGTGCAGTCTTCCTGGCACAGTTCATGATCTGTCCAGGCTGGTCTTCCCTCTTCCTTCTTTCTTGGCAACATTTATCCGTAGCACCTTGACCTCTCCC
>NW_027777204.1:0-291 GCF_054177405.1 Leptonychotes weddellii | reverse complement strand
GATGATGAAGACAGCGGGGGCCAGAAACACTGCAGGGAGAACACCCTCGTGGTATTTCTGGGCAGGTTATGAGGGGAGAGGGAGGAGAGGAGGCACAGGGATCCCACGTCTGGCTCCGCACCTGGGCAGGTGGCACTCCTGCGAGGACACCGGGTGGCAGGTGCACACTGCTCAGCCTGCACCGGACCCAGGGACGTGAGGTCCTGTGACCTAGGAGCAGGCACACAGGGGGTGGATGCGGGAGACACGCCGCAGATGACAAAGTGGAGGCTGACTTTGTCGTCAATTCTT
>NW_027777203.1:0-291 GCF_054177405.1 Leptonychotes weddellii | reverse complement strand
CGGAGTAGACCTTCAGTGAGGATCATCTCCTACTTCATCAAATATAAGATGCATTGATCATAAGACGGAACCCGATTTCAGAGTTGTGCATTGTAGAGTCAGCAACTACAGGCATTACATCAAGTCCCAGCCCCGACTGCTGTACTCCTAGCAGAGGGGCTGAAAATAAACGCTTTTATACACAGCTGTTGCAAAAGTAATCTTTTACAAAAGCAAAGACATGTCAAGTTTTAGAAATGTCTTGGTATAATCCTGAGCCGTTCCTACACTGATCTACTGTGGGCTCGAATA
>NW_027777202.1:0-291 GCF_054177405.1 Leptonychotes weddellii | reverse complement strand
GCAAAGTGACCAAGTGTGGCACGTCCAAGGTGCCATCAGCACGTGTGCCACGGGGGAGCACCCAGGGCCTGGTTCAAGGAGCACTCCAGCCGGGGGCAGGAGGCCCCCTCTTGTTGGATGTGCATCCTTGGGCCAGTATCTTAATTCTGAGCATTCGAGCCCATCTTCTTTTTTTAATTTTTTTAAAGATTTTATTTAATTATTTGACAGAGAGAGACACGGCGAGAGAGGGAACACAAGCAGGGGGAGTGGGACAGGGAGAAGCAGGCTTCCCGCCGAGCAGGGAGCCCG
>NW_027777201.1:0-291 GCF_054177405.1 Leptonychotes weddellii | reverse complement strand
TTTCAATTCGTTCGCATATCTACCTAGGAATAGAATTCTGGGGTCAGATGGTTACTCTATGTGCAACTTTTGAGGAACTATCAAATTGTTTTTTATGCTGATGAACCGTTATACATTTCCACCAGCAAGTACAGGTGTACAAGTGTTTCATTTTCTCCCCATCCATGCCAACACTTGTCATTTTCTGTTTTGTTTTGCTATTTTTTGTTTTAGCCATCCTAGTGGATGTGAAGCATAAATGGCTTCTTTCTATGAGGCCATTCCTGGTTTCCACCAGAGGAAAAAGCCCCC
>NW_027777200.1:0-291 GCF_054177405.1 Leptonychotes weddellii | reverse complement strand
CATCACGAAGCTGGGGGTATGCTCAACTTCACTGACCAGGCATGCTTAAATAATGTTTTACTGGGGAAAAAAGTATTATTGGATATGGGTTCTGATTTATACCAATCAACTACCAGTGTACTTACATCACATATAAACCAATAAATGCACATGGTAATCACTTCATTTTACAAAGGTCTTTCACGTATCACCTTAGCAAGTCTTCTGAACAACTCAGTAAGGTGGCTTTTATTATGATTCCTGGTAAGAAGCTGAAGAAACTGAAGCACAGGCTGGGCGGAGCAAGATGGC
>NW_027777199.1:0-291 GCF_054177405.1 Leptonychotes weddellii | reverse complement strand
ACCCTGTGGGGTAGGTATTGTCTCCATATACAGATTTGCTTATATATGGGTGATGAAACTGGGGCTTCTTGAATATCAGTAACCTGCAAAGAGTCACACATCCAGTAACTGTCAAAGTCAAGACGGGAGCCAGATCTGCCTGATGGCCCTGAATTAAATGTCCTTAACCATCTCATTGCACTGCCTACCCTTATAGTTCAGATATCTGGTTTTAAAACCACTGTTTTGATGAATCGGGTCATTCTTGCACCTTGCAATGATGAAATATTGGTTGGACTCCTGGATTTTAAC
>NW_027777198.1:0-291 GCF_054177405.1 Leptonychotes weddellii | reverse complement strand
GAGGATGTTAAGGGTATTAGAGAGACACAAGTCATAGTTGGATTAAAAAAGTAATTTTTAAATTACTTTTGCTTATCGGGCTGTGTCTTATTAAGTGCTCTGGCCTCACGGTGCGGAGACTGGGCCCCCAGGGGTCCCCGGAAATGTGGGTGACGCATGCACAGTGCACTTACAATCTCCCAGACCCTGTGCTGAGACTCGGGGCACGGGGCACGGTCTCTGGCCTCCAGGAATCTACAGTCTAGTGGGGAAGACAGATTCGGGATTAGAGGCAAGTCCAAGCTGCTGAAA
>NW_027777197.1:0-291 GCF_054177405.1 Leptonychotes weddellii | reverse complement strand
TGGGGAGTCTGTTTCTCCCTCTCCCTCTGCCTGCTGCTCCCCCAGCTTGTGCTCTCTCTCTCTCTCTGTCAAATAAATAAATAAAATCTTTAAAAAAAAAATCAAAAGTGCATACAATCCTCATAAACAACTGTTAGGTACTCTGTAATTTTGTAAAATTACCTATTATGGGAATTCTTGGATTTTTTTTTTTAATTAAATAAACAGTATTGCAAAAGTTTCCAATAAGCAGTCATTATCCATTTCCTCTCTTTGCCCAGAAATTATCATAATTAGTGTGAGATATTCCAT
>NW_027777196.1:0-3643 GCF_054177405.1 Leptonychotes weddellii | reverse complement strand
AAATATTATATATTTATTATATTTATTATATATTTTATATATAATATATAAATAATGTATATATTATATTATATTATATAAATATAATATTTTATATTATATATAATATATAATATATACATATATAATATATATGATATATATTATATATTAATAATTAATATGTATAATATATATTATTGTATATATTATATATATAATAAAATATTATAATAGTAATATTATTAGTTAAAATATATATATAACCATATATTAGTGAAAAAATATATAAACATACATATTACATATATTTCACTCATTAGTTGTGACCACTCCTTAGTGAAAAAAATGTATATATAACCATATATTACAAAATACACCATATATACAAAAATTCATGGTGTATTTTACCTTTCATCAATGTTAAAAATTTACTTTTCTACAGACAAATAGCATGACAATAGCATAGATAAGTATTTAACGTACTGAGTGTCAAAGACAAAGATGTAATTCAATAACTAGAAGGACAGATTTGGGTACTCAGTAGTTGCTCCAGCAGCATTCACCACTTTAAACATTAATTTCCTCACATATACTATGAATGTTATAAATACACCCCCCCTTACACGTTATTAGAGGGTTTATGTGAGATGAGACACTATATAGAGAACAATTATCTCAGTGTCAGGCATACAGGAAGCACTTAATAAGTATTAATCACCAGTCCCATAAACTATTTGGCAAAGATTTGTCTTGAAAGTTTCTTAAAAATCAATAAGAAAAATACAAAAATATCTATAGAAAAATGAACAAATGAATAGCAATTCAAAAAGGAGAATAAAGAAGAGTATAAGCATATGGATAAATATGTATGTAATAAACATGTAATAATAATCAAGTGAAATAAATAAATAACAAATGTAATAACAAAACAAGTTAAAACTACAATTAAAATCCATGTATTGCATATAGCGATATATAGAATATACACTGACAAAAAATGTAATCTCTTGTTTCCCGGGATTTGTGTTGCGGTAGCCATGGACGCTTTGGATCGAGTCGTAAAGCCCAAAACAAAAAGAGCCAAAAGATTCCTTGAGAATAGAGAACCGAAACTCAGTGAAAATATTAAAAATGCTATACTTTGTAAGGGGGAAATGCAAATTCAATGGTGACACAAGTACTTAAAATGTGTATGCACTGAAAAAACCATATCGAGTTCTGTATGAAAAGAAAAACATTACAAGACCATTTGAGGATCAGACATCATTGGAATTCTTTTCAAAGAAGTCAGATTGTTCTTTATTTATGTTTGGCTTCCGTAATAAGAAGTCGCCAAATAATCTAGTAATAGGTCTTATGTTTGACTACCATGTGCTGGATATGATTGAATTGGGTATCGAGAAGTTTGTCTCTCTAAAAGATATTAAGAATAGTAAATATCCCGAGGGAACAAAACCCGTGCTAATATTTGCTGGTGATGATTTTGATGTAACAGAAGACTACAGAAGGCTAAAAAGTCTTCTTACTGATTTCTTCAGAGGCCCCATAGTACCAAATATCTGCCTGGCTGGTTTAGAGAATGTTCTGCACTTCACTGCATTGAATGGGAAGATTTACTTTCGAAGCTGTAAGTTGCTGTTGGAGAATTCTGGTTGTAGAACACCAAGGATTGAATTGGAAGAGATGGGGCCCTCATTGGATCTGGTTCTGAGGAGGACACATCTTGCATCAGATGATCTTTATAAATTATCTATGAAAATGCCAAAAGCGCTCAAGCCAAAGAAGAAGAAAAATGTCTCCCATGATACTTTTGGTACAACTTATGGAAGGATTCATATGCAGAAGCAAGACCTAAGCAAACTACAAACCAGGAAAATGAAGGGGTTGAAGAAGCGACCTGAAGAAAGGATAACAGAAGACCAAGAGAAAAATCAAAGAGAATTAAAAAAAAACTGATGGAACTTAGCCAGTGACTATAATGTTATTGCAGTCTGTTTACTTAAGAGAATTATCAATCATCAGTAAAAAAAAAAAGTAATATCTTTGGTTCAAATGTGAAGAAAAGACACACTCACTTAATGCTTGAGGGAGAGAGCTGTCAGCTGCTTTCTGGGGCACAGAATCAATACTTTCTGGGAACCTCAAAAGAGGTTTGCCATTTGAACCGACAGTTCCATTGTTAAAACCTCATCCGAAGGAAACAAGTAGAAAAGATGAAAGTGATGTTTTAGAAGTTCCTACCTTATAGTTTTGTTATGGGTAAAAATTGGAAATTATTGTATAACTAATCATAGGAAATAAGTTAAATAGATTACTGTATAAGAATTACTATTTAGGCACCAATAATGATTTTGAAGTTTATTAATTTTTGGAAATATGTTAATAATGTATCATTTAGTTTATTATGAAGCCAATTACAAACTCTCATTCTCCCAGAGTAACTTGTATATTGAAAGTGACCCTTGAAAAAAATCAATGGTATACCCTAAAATGATAACAGTATTATTTTTTGTTGGGTACAAGTCAATCTTATATTCTTTATTATTTTCCTACAGTGATATTTATCATTTGCGTAATTTTTTTTAAAGATTTTATTTATTTATTCATGAGAGAGAGAAAGAGGCAGAACAAGAAGCAGGCTCCCAAGGAGCAGGGAGCCCGATGCGGGACTCGATCCTAGGACCCTGAGATCATGACCTGAGCCGAAGGCAGACGCTTAACTATCTGAGCCACCCAGGCGCCCTTCATTTGCATAATTTTAAAAGATTAAATAAGGAGGGGGGCGGAGCAAGATGGCAGAGGAGTAGGAGACCTGGATTTCGTCTCCTCTCAGGAATTCAGCTGGATAGGGATCAAACCATTCTGAACACCTACAAACCCAACAGGAGATCGAAGAAAGGAATAGAAACAACTCTCTGAACAGAAAAGCAACCACTTTCTGGAAGGTAGGACATGCGGAGAAGTGAATCTGAGGCGATATTCGGGAGGATAGATGGCGGGGGAGGGGCCTCTGTCGGACGCTTCTGGCAAATGATAGAGCTGCGGAGCACAAAATCGGAACTTTTAAAAGTCTGCTCCGCCGAGGGACGTCACTCTGGTGGCTAAGTGGGGGGTGGAACCCTCCAGGACAGTGTGGTCTCAGGACCCTCGGGGTCACAGAAAGACTAGGGGTGCCTGAGTGTGGCAGAGCTCCCAGGTAACGGAGCAGGGAAGCCGGCTGCAGAGGCGGAGCCTAGGCGCGGGCTGTCAGCTCGGGGTTGCCATAAACCTTGATCTGAGGCACAGTCGGGCCCCTGCTCCTCCAGCAGGGACCCAACAAGCGGCAGATCCAGGGAAACTCACCTTCCTCCCCGGGGAGGAGCCACGCGGGAGGGCACCGCAGGGATCTGCTGGGTTTGGAGACTCCACCCCAGGTCGGGTGCCAGAGATAGAAACGCTTGGTCACAGGCCAGGTGAGCACGGAGTGCAGCCGGAGACCGGGGAGACGGGAGTGACTGACGGCTTTTCTCTGGGGGCTCACTGAGAAGCGGGGCCCCGAGTTCTCGGCTCCTCCGGGGCAGAGATTGGGAGGCCGCCATTTTCACTCTCCGCCTCCAAAGCTGTACGGAAAGCTCGCAGGGAACAAAAGCCCCGGAGAGCAAACCCGAGCAGATTACTTAGC
>NW_027777195.1:0-291 GCF_054177405.1 Leptonychotes weddellii | reverse complement strand
TAAATACGTGAAGCTTTGCATGGGAAGGTGTGGCATGGTAGGAATTTGTGTGGCCAGTACCACATCAGAAATAAGGTTTGAAGGAGCATTTAAAACCATTGGAAACCATCTTGTACAACAGACTGGGCCAGTACCTTTCCACAGTGGGAGTCCACAAACGTTCCTACCTCAAGGCCATTCCTGCCACATATGTAAGGCAATTTAGTATTTGAAAGTCATTTTACACTGTCTTCTCTCAAGACTTGTTCTACTTTTATGGTGTATGAGAAGCAAATTCTGATTTAATTGACA
>NW_027777194.1:0-291 GCF_054177405.1 Leptonychotes weddellii | reverse complement strand
GTTTTTGTTTTGTTTTTTAATATACAACAACAGAATTATGGTTATGTTTTTTTGAAAGAGAGCCCTTATCTTCTAGAGCTACACCGGACACGTTAAGCGAAGAAACGATCTTCTCTAGGACTTGAGAACAGTCTAGGGGAACAGGGGTCGGCGGCAGGCAGAGGCTTAGAGAAAACGTGAGCCGATCACCATTGACACCAGGTGACGAAGGGGTTCATTGGACTACTCTCTCTGCTTCTGGAGATGTTTGAAATCAAAGAAGATACTTGGGAAGAGGACAAGTACTATTAC
>NW_027777193.1:0-291 GCF_054177405.1 Leptonychotes weddellii | reverse complement strand
TTTATGTTCATGATCCTGTTCTTTCAGGTTCTGGTTGTTTAAGCAGATGTCTGATGTCTTCAAACAGACAAGTAGATAAAATAACTTAAAAGAATATATATACACACACACACTTTACTTAATATTTGCCTCTGGGAAATGCTTTTAATTTCTACCCAATGCTACTTTTTTGTTGCAGTTCTTTTTTTTAATTTAATTTAATTTTATTTTATTATGTTATGTTAGTTTTTTTGAGGGGGTAGGTTTTTAATCACTGCTTCAATCTCATTACTGGTTATTGGCCTATTGAGG
>NW_027777192.1:0-291 GCF_054177405.1 Leptonychotes weddellii | reverse complement strand
GAGGAATTAAGTGATAGCCACTGTATACAAACAACTTCTAGTTATCGGGGGTCCCTGTGCAACCTCAAGCCAAATCCGGAAGTCTGCTCCCTGGCAACCCTTGGTAACCAGCGGGTTAGCTGCCGGTCTGTTGTATCTAATGCACGTGATTGCAGCACACAGGAGAAGATTCTATGCAGAGGGAAAGAACATGGGCTCCAGAGTCAGACAGCCTGGGTTCAAATCCTGCTCCAGGTTACTCCTGTGTAAAAGGTGGATAATCACACCTACCTACAAGCTATTACATAAAGT
>NW_027777191.1:0-291 GCF_054177405.1 Leptonychotes weddellii | reverse complement strand
AATCCACATTAGAGGAGTGCTGGGCCTTTGGACCAAATACCCACATAGGGAAAGAAGATCTATCCCTTTGCTGAGTCTTTGTTACCCAGCTATAAAATGGGTTGCTCCTAAAACTATATGTGGTCCTACCGAGAGAGATTGTTAATCTCTCTGTGTTCATCTCCATAACTTTGGTCAACTGCCTTTTGAAGTTGAGCAACGTAATTTTTCTTATAGGCTACTTTTTTTTAAATCGTGAATCCTTTGGCTTTTCATGGGAGACTAATATAGCTGGATACTAGGAGAGTGGGA
>NW_027777190.1:0-291 GCF_054177405.1 Leptonychotes weddellii | reverse complement strand
TCTGTATTTTTTCATAACTCTTACTATTTAATTTTTTAATTTTTTAATGATTTTATTTATTAATTTGAGAGAGAGAGAAGGAGCAAGGGGAAGGTAGAGGAAGAGGGAGAAGCAGACTCCCCTCTCCATCCTGGAACTCCAGGACGATGACCTGAGCAGAAGGCAGACGCTTTACCAACTGAGTCATCCAGGTGTCCCATTTCTTATCATTTTAAATTAAACCTGTGTCATGATTCTTTGATTAAAGTTCATCCCTGTCATTATAATCAGAGCTCCATAGGCCAAGTACAG
>NW_027777189.1:0-291 GCF_054177405.1 Leptonychotes weddellii | reverse complement strand
GGCACCATTCTCCAAATAGTGCGCAGTGAAGCATCATCAGCTTCCGAATTGGCCCGAGCAGGCAGCATCCAGGTCCCCCCTCCAGCTTTGGGAGCTCGGGTTTTGTCACCGTTTTTAGGCATACTAGTGACAATAGCCCTGCAGGGTGAGCCGCTGGTTGGAGTGTCTGGCCTCAGTCCTTACCACGCAGGACTGGAGGCCAGGGGAGGACTCGTGACTTGCTCAAGGTCACGCGGCTGATGCGAAGCACAGCTTCGACCCGGACCCCAGTGGGGCAGGCCCCCAACCTCA
>NW_027777188.1:0-291 GCF_054177405.1 Leptonychotes weddellii | reverse complement strand
CTTTTTTTTATGGCTGAGTGATATTCCATTAGAATCCAGAAGATGCCCATCTTCTTTATCCATTCATCTATCAATTGTACACTTAGTTTTCGTATCTTAGCTATTGTAAACAATGCTGCAAAAAACATAAAAGTACATATATCTTTATAAATTAGTGTTTTTGTTTTCTTCAGTTTTTTAAATTATTTCTTTTCTTTTTGTTGCTATTTAGGTGAGTTCTACTGCCCTGTGAGATCACTGATCCTTTCTTCTGCTTCATCCAGTCTGCTGTTGAACCCCTCATTTTTTTTT
>NW_027777187.1:0-291 GCF_054177405.1 Leptonychotes weddellii | reverse complement strand
CCAAATGTACATCATTATAAATTCCTAGTCACTAAAGGAGCACATGGGTAGCTCAGTCAATTGAGCGTCCGATTCTTGGTTTCAGCTCAGGTCATGATTTCAGGGTCAAGGCTGTGTCAAGCCCATGTCAGGCTCCGTGCTCATTGGGGAGTCTGCCTGAGATTCTTTCTCAGCCCCTCCCCCCACTTGCATGCTTGCTCTCTCTCAAATAAATAATCTTTATAAATAAATAAATATTTCCTTGGCAATTCGGGGTCTTTTCTGATTCCATACAAATTTTAGGATTGTTTG
>NW_027777186.1:0-291 GCF_054177405.1 Leptonychotes weddellii | reverse complement strand
ATGAAAGATTAAGTAAAATAAATTAAAAATAACAGTATTTTACTTCCTCCTTCTCCAAAGAGAAGAGACAGAAAACCCATCACTTTTGGATTTATTTTTCTTCATCTTCCCATTTTATGCACTTTGCTGTTACAAGCTCCAGAATGAAGGTAGAAACCACTTGGATTATGGTTTAAAATGCATCTGAGCAGAGGTCTGTATGTGCATGTGTGTGTATGCATGTGTTTGCATGTGTGTATGCACGTGTTTGCATGTGTGTATGTGTTTGCATGTGTGTGTATGCATGTGGGG
>NW_027777185.1:0-3643 GCF_054177405.1 Leptonychotes weddellii | reverse complement strand
AGAGAGGGAACACAAGCAGGGAGAGTGGGAGAGGGAGAAGCAGGCTTCCCGCCAAGCAGGGAGCCCAATGTGGGACTTGATCACAGGACCCTGGGTCATGACCCGAGCTGAAGGCAGACGCTTAACGACTGAGCCACCCAGGCGCCCCTCATTAACTTATTTTATTTTATTTTTTTAAAGATTTTATTTATTTATTTGACACAGAGAGAGAGAGACACAGCGAGAGAGGGAACACAAGCAGGGGAAGTGGGAGAGGGAGAAGCAGGCTTCCCACTGGGCAGGGAGCCCGATGCGGGACTCAATCCCAGGACCCTGGGATCATGACCTGAGCCGAAGGCAGACGCTTAATGACTGAGCCACCCAGGTGCCCTCATTAACCTTATTTTAAAATTGCCCATCTCTCCAAGGAAATTTTATGTCTTTTCATGAATGTTTTCTACCCTTTTCACTAAAATTTCTTCTACAGATGTATTGTAGTTAGTTTGAAGTTCTTGTCTAAGAATTCTAGCATCTGGGAGTATGTTCTTACTGACTCTTCTTTTTTCTTAATTTGGGATTATTTTCTTGTTTATTTCCATGTCTCATGTTTTACCATTT
Organism: Leptonychotes weddellii; assembly: GCF_054177405.1. Lineage (NCBI taxonomy): Eukaryota > Metazoa > Chordata > Mammalia > Carnivora > Phocidae > Leptonychotes > Leptonychotes weddellii. The sequence goes on along the minus strand of NW_027777185.1, from coordinate 3,046 downwards.
TATGGTCAACATTATAGTAAAAGATCATGAGAGACCAAAGTAGATAAAATGTATCCAAAAAAGACCATTCCTCTTTCTCTGTCAAGTCAAGGCTTTGGGCTTATTGATTTTCTTTGTGATTTTTCTCCATTTCATTTTATTGGTTCCTCATTTTTGCTATTTCTTTCTTTTTGGATTAATTTGTTCTTTTTTTTTTACCAGATTATTAAAGTGCAAGTTTATATCATTAATGTGAGACTACCTTTTTTCCAATCTAAGCTTTTAATGCTATACTTTCTTTTTAAACTTTCCCTTACCTGTAACAATTTTGTTATATTGCGGTTTTCTTTTATTTATTTTTTTTACGATTTTATTTTTTAAGTAATCTTTACACCCAAGGTGGGGCTCAAACCCACAACCCTGAGATCAAGAGTCATGGGCTCCACTGACTGAGCCAGCCAGGCGTCCCTGTGCTTTTATTCTCATTCAATTCAAAATATTTTTAACTTTCCCATCTGACTTCCTCTTTGGCCCCTAGATTATTTAATGACTTTGTTTCTAATTTCCAAATAGTTTGGGACTTCATACATACCCCCTTTGCTAATTAGTTTAATTCTGTTTTGGTCAGAGAATATATTTTGCATAATTTTAAATTCATGATCTTTCTCCTTTTTAGTATGACTATTGCTATTTTGAGTATATTGCTGCCTGAATAAAAGACTATTTCCTTAATCTTCTTTTCATCTAGGTGAAACTATGTGACTAATTCTGGCCAAACAGATGCAAGTAGAATTTTTGAGTGGGTCTAGTAAGGTTTCTTAAAAAGGAGGGAATGATCCTTTCCTCTCCCTTTTTCCTTCTTACACTTTTGGGAGTTAACATGTAATAGCTGGAGTTCCAACAACCATTCAAGACCACAAGTTGACCTTGAGCATGGAAGTGGCTTGTGAGGATGATAGAGCAAAAAAATAAGGGTTTCCACTCATGCTATGCATGCATAAAGACAGTTTTACCTTTTCTTCGTTCTTTATGCCTTTTAATTTTTTTTCTTTTTTTACTCCATGGGCTAGGCTTTAATGGGTAATATTTATTTACTTATTATTTTTTAAAGATTTATTTATTTATTTTAGAGAAAGAGAGAGAGCATGTGCTGGAGGGACAGAAGGAGAGAGAGAGAATCTCAAGCCAACTCCATGCACCAAGGCTCAATCTCACCACCCTGTGATCATGACCTGAGCCAAAACAAGATTCAAACACTTAACCAACTGCACCACCAGGCACCATATTTTATTTCTTTATTTCTTTATTTCTTTAAGAGAGAGAGAGCACAAGAGGGAGGGAGGGCCAGAGGGAGAGAGAGAGAAGCAGACATCCCACTGAGCAGGGAGCCTGACATGGGGCTTGATCCCAGGACCCTGAGATCATGACCTGAGCCAAAGGTCACGCTTAACCGACTGAGCCACGCAGGCACCCCCAGACACCCCATTTTAATGGATAATATTTAATAGAAATGGTGACACAAGCACTATATTTTCATTTGTTATTTTAAGGGGAATATGTGTCACAATCAAGAATGATGGTTTTGAATACTGTTTATCAGATTAAGACAATGTCCTTGGGCGCCTGGGTGGCTCAGTCGTTGGGCGTCTGCCTTCGGCTCGGGTCGTGATCCCAGAGTCCTGGGATCGAGCACCACGTCGGGCTCCTTGCTCCGCGGGAAGCCTGCTTCTCCCTCTCGCACTCCCCCTGCTTGTGTTCCCTCTCTGGCTGTCTTTCTCTCTGTCAAATAAATAAAACCTTTAAAAAAAAAAAAAAAGACAATGTCCTTCTAGACTTAGTTTGCAAGGAAGTTTTATAATTAATGGAGGTCGAATATTATCAGCTATATTCTGCTTCAATTATAAGGAAAAATAATTTGTGTTGACATGCTAAATTACAGTTCCTGATTTTTTGATGTCAAACAATTTTTGCATTCCTAGCATACACCCAACTGTTTTACACATATCTGAATTCTGTTTGCTAGTATTTTCTTGAGGATTTTTTCATCTAGATTGATGGTTGACATTAGCCTATACTTTTCCTTTCTCATAAAATCTGCTGTTGGGATCTAAGTTAAAGTAGCCCTTAAAATTAGTGAGAGTATTTTATATTTAAAAAATTCTCTTGGTGATGGGGCGCCTGGGTGGCTCAGTCGTTAAGCGTCTGCCTTCGGTTCAGGTCATGATCCCAGGGTCCTGGGATCGAGCCCCGCATCGGGCTCCCTGCGCAGCGGGAAGCCTGCTTCTCCCTCTCCCACTCCCCCTGCTTATGTTCCCTCTCTCGCTCTTTAAAAAATAAAATTCTCTTGGTGAGTTATAAGTTCTTCAATATTTGGTAAAGTCACTTGTAAATTTATCTGAGCCTGGAGTTTACTTTAAGTAGGGATATAAGAAAATAATTTATTGAGGTTTAATTTATACATAAAAGACACCATCATTTCAAAGTTAGTTCAAAGGTTTTGATGATGGTATATGACCATAAACCACTGGTTCGATATAGTACATTTTAATTATTCCAGAAAATTCCCTCATGTGGTTCCCAGTCATTACGTACCTCCCATTTCCTGCAATAATTTTCTGATTTCTATTGGCATAGGTTAGATTTGCCTGTTCGTGGACTTCACAAAATGTAATCCTATAGTTCTTTTGCATTGGGGTTATTTTGCTCAACATAATATTTTTCAAAATTCTTCCAGGTTATTGTATGTATCAGTAGCTACCTCCATGTTAATGTTGAGTAATATTCCATTTTAAAAACATACCACATCTATATATATACAATGGAATATTATGCAGCCATCAAAAGGAATGAGATCTTGCCATTTGCAACGATGTGGATGGAACTGGAGGGTATTATGCTGAGCGAAATAAGTCAAAGAGAGAAAGACATGTATCATATGACCTCACTGATATGAGGAATTTTTAATCTCAGGAACCAAACTGAGGGTTGCTGGAGTGGGGTTGGGGAGGGAGGGATAGGGTGGCTGGGTGATAGACACTGGGGAGCGTATGTGCTCTGGTAAGCACTG
>NW_027777184.1:0-291 GCF_054177405.1 Leptonychotes weddellii | reverse complement strand
TGACTCCTCAGTCAATTTGTTTCAGATACTATGGTTTTACTTAGGGGGCTAAATTTAGCCACTGTTAACATATCTCTGTTCTAAAGCATGATTCTCTTAATCTGATTTGGGTTTCTCTAGATTATGATAGATTTTTAAAAAGTTGTCTTGATGTTTGTTTGATTGATTGATTGATTGATTTTCTTTAAGCAGGCTCCACACCCAGCATGGAGTCCAATGCATGGCTTGAACTCAAGACCTGAGCTGAGATCAAGAGTCAGCCACTTAACTGAGTGAGCCACTCAGGCACCC
>NW_027777183.1:0-291 GCF_054177405.1 Leptonychotes weddellii | reverse complement strand
GCTTGCAGAAGGTGTGACAGAAAAGCATCAGAGGGTGGCCCTGCCCTGGAGGCATGCACAGCGTCCAGCACACAGGTACAGCAGGTGACCATGCCCCAGGTCACCGAGCAGTGAGTGGTCAGCAGGGACCATGCTGGCCTCCATCTCCAAGCTCCAAGTTTGCACTTCCGAGTTCTGCAAGGCTGTGTTTCTAAGCTAACTGTGGTATCAGCCCCCACACCGTGGACATACATAGACTTGGGTTTCAGGTTAGGGGTGCTCAAGGACACAGTTTTTATGAATCCTCGAATT
>NW_027777182.1:0-291 GCF_054177405.1 Leptonychotes weddellii | reverse complement strand
AGACTGGGAGGGGAGGGACTGCAGACAGTGAGTCTAAACTGATCTGAGTTTGGATGGCAGCCGTGAGTCGGTGGTTGAGGAGCTGTGGGGTCAGCATGCTGTGCAGAGTGTCTCAGCATGTTGCTGGGCCACTTGGCAATGATGGTTCTGCAGAGGGAAGAGGGGATGGAGGATGTGGGCAGTACTTGCTGGGGCAATATCCCTGATATCAGAGGGGGTGGCCAGATCCGGGACACCAGTGGAAGAAGAGGTGCAGGGGGGAGCAAGGAGGCTTAAGCCATCATGGGGGGC
>NW_027777181.1:0-291 GCF_054177405.1 Leptonychotes weddellii | reverse complement strand
CCACCCTGGGGGCTGCCCTAAAGTCCTTTCCCCGCCACTACCGGTCTGCAAGTCTGTGCCTCATCCACAGCGCACGAGGCTGTCACTCACCAGCGGTGTAGGATCCCCACGGCCAGGCACCCTCCCGCTGCCATTTATCCTTTGATATCTGCCCGTGGAATCATGGCTCCTCGCTTCATACCTCAAAACCAACTGCCTGCGATATTCTGTTTGTAGAGATCCAGATCTTCTTACATCTCAGGCTGGTTTCGTGGGTGCTCAGAGTGGTCTGGTAGTTATCCAGCTCAATTC
>NW_027777180.1:0-291 GCF_054177405.1 Leptonychotes weddellii | reverse complement strand
CCGAAGGTAGACGCTTAACTGACTGGTTCACCCAGGCGCCCCTCCTTACGATTTTCTTAATAACATTTTCTTTTCTCTAGCTTACTTCATTGTAAGAATACAGAGTATAATACATATAACTTACAAAACATGTGTTAACTGACCATTTATGTTATTGGTAAGGCTTCCTTCTAGTCAAAAGTAGGCTTTTAGTTGTTAGATTTTGGGGGAGTCAAAAGTTGTACTTGGATTTTCAGCTGCCAGAGGGTTGGCACCACCGAGGCCTGAGTTTTCCAAGGATCAACTCTAATT
>NW_027777179.1:0-291 GCF_054177405.1 Leptonychotes weddellii | reverse complement strand
GGTCATAAAATACAAACGAGTGAGAAAAAGACTGAGAGTTCTGTGCCTTTGATGAGGGGACAGGTCAACAGAAGGCACTTGAACCATATGGTCAGAGACCAGGGAGGAAGACAGAACAAGAAGACCATTGTGGAGGGATGACAATGCAATGGCCCAGACAGATTTATACACTTTAGTGGATACCAGTGTGGAGCAACTGGGGGACGTACCCTTTTATTTAACTCACATGAAACCATAATGTTACATAATTCCCCTCCTTCCTCACCTCCACTTTACCACCACTATTGCTTA
>NW_027777178.1:0-291 GCF_054177405.1 Leptonychotes weddellii | reverse complement strand
TGACTCCTCAGTCAATTTGTTTCAGATACTATGGTTTTACTTAGGGGGCTAAATTTAGCCACTGTTAACATATCTCTGTTCTAAAGCATGAGTCTCTTAATCTGATTTGGGTTTCTCTAGATTATGATAGATTTTTAAAAAGTTGTCTTGATGTTTGTTTGATTGATTGATTGATTGATTTTCTTTAAGCAGGCTCCACACCCAGCATGGAGTCCAATGCATGGCTTGAACTCAAGACCTGAGCTGAGATCAAGAGTCAGCCACTTAACTGAGTGAGCCACTCAGGCACCC
>NW_027777177.1:0-291 GCF_054177405.1 Leptonychotes weddellii | reverse complement strand
AAAACATTTAAAACATGTAGATAAGGAATTAATGTTTTTATATTTTTATTCAGATATTTAATCTCATAGAGACACAAAACAAATTTTTCCACATGTAGTGATTCTGAAGTAGAATGATAACTGCTGCTTTTCTTATCTTCACCTATCCTGGCTCTAAAATTTACTCTCAAGAAGAGAGTAGAGATTTGTATGAGTGAAACTGGCATATGAAAGCTGATCAATAAGTATTAGTTCAGTGAATGAATGAAAAACAAACGCTGGTCAGTATTGTTAACAGGGCGTCCCTGATTG
>NW_027777176.1:0-291 GCF_054177405.1 Leptonychotes weddellii | reverse complement strand
TGAGAATGGCCTAAATCAGGATGTCTTTGGGAAGGTCTTTATTGAGATTAGCCAAAGGGATTCCAGCCAAATCCCTGATCGAGTTGCTTGGTGCAGAATTATTGATTGGCAAATCTTTAGTGTTGCGTGGTGTTGACTGAATTAATCTCTTACACCTGTTTAAAAAGAAAAACCCACCTCTGTACTGAGGACATTCTTTAAATCCAGGATATGTTCTGTTGTGTGCAGGCTCCCATTTGGGATTCTCAGACAGTATTTGTGCTGAAACCCTGCACTCTGCTTCTGAGAGCC
>NW_027777175.1:0-291 GCF_054177405.1 Leptonychotes weddellii | reverse complement strand
CGATCCTGGGACTCCAGGATCATGACCTGAGCCGAAGGCAGTCGCTTAACCAACTGAGCCACCCAGGCGCCCGGACTGCATTTCTTCACGCAAGAATTCTTAGCTTGGGTTGGTAGAACTTCTCACAGTCAAACTTAGGAACACGTGAAACAGCGAGCAAAACATTCTCTGCAAGAACATACGTGGAGAATAACGAGAGAGGCGGCTTACTCCTGAAAGGTCCACGGGGATGGGGAAGAAAGGATGGGCAGAGGTGGCCCCTGGCACGCAGGTCCTTACTCAGTGGAGTCC
>NW_027777174.1:0-3643 GCF_054177405.1 Leptonychotes weddellii | reverse complement strand
ATGGGTTAGCCTGGTGATGGGTATTAAAGAGGGCACGTTCTGCATGGAGCACTGGGTGTTATGTGCAAACAATGAATCATGGAACACTACATCAAAAACTAATGATGTAATGTATGGTGATTAACATAATAAAAAAAAAAACCTTTAGAACTTTATAGCACAAAGAGTGACCTTTACTGTATGAAAATCTTTAAAAATGTATCATCCAGGATGTCTGGGCAACCAGGATGGAATGCAGACTGGCAAATGAAACTAACAGTATTACCAAGAACATGACCATACTTAGGAGAATAGGGAAGAAAGGAACTAACATAAATAACTTCGCAAATTAGTATTTTGACTGTATATCATAAGGTTACCAACAGAAAAATTTTACACAAACACTGTACTGTAGCTGAAAAAATGTTTCTCACAGTTGTATGGGTTAGCAACTCTGAAAATACTTGTATAACAGGGTTGAACAAATAAGAACTATAAATATGCCACAATGAGAGCTAAGTTTCTATCAAAGAAAGAAGTTATGAATATGCAAGAGGGAAAGGCTGGAATTAACCCTGTAGTGCTGAATTCAATATATATAAATATAAATATAATGTTTATTTTAATATATATGCAAATAGAGAAACACAGAGATATGTGTATTCACAGGTTAGTATAAATACACGTATCTCCTACCCTGTCTAGCAAGAGAACCCAGAAGTGCTGACACTTCAGCAGCAAAAAGCCCACTCGGTGCCCAGATCCTGGTTTCTAAATACCATGCTCCAGAAAATGGAACGAGGGTTCCTTGCAGACATGGCTGATGATAGGGCTAGAGCAGGGAAAATCCAAGATGAGGCTGGAGCACCTTGTAGTGTCAAAAAGTGAGGAAGTGCTCAAACAATATAATATGAAAGAATCAAGAGCTAAACTGAAAGAACGTCCAGTGGCTAAAGGTGGAAGATTTGAGTAAAAATTAAATTATGATAGCACTAGATTATAATACAAAGAATAAAATAAATACCCATGAGTCCAAGATGACATAAACAAATAAGCAAATAAGAGATGATATATTTTTGGGGCGCCTGGGTGGCTCAGTTGGTTAAGTGACTGCCTTCTGCTCAGGTCATGATCCTGGAGTCCCAGGATTGAGTCCTGCATTGGGCTCCCTGCGCAGCAGGGAGTCTGCTTCTCCCTCTGACCCTCCCCGCTCTCATGTGCTCTCACTCTCTCTCTCATTAATAAATAAATAAAATCTTTTAAAAAAGAGAGAGAATAAATTTTCTTTATAAAAGAATTCCAATTAATTAATGTAGAAAGAACTAGGTAAATAAAAAAGTTACCTTTAGACCAGAGTAATAATTGTTGCAGGCAAAAGATCCACTGATGATTGCCAAAATTAGGGGAAAAACTTTAAAGAGAAACAGAGTATTTGAATGGTTTCATAATATCTGATCCCCCAAAATATTTATTAGTTATTGTTCTGGTTTTATTACATATCTACATGTGGAGGAGTATCTGATATTCCTCTAAGAGGTGAAAACTAACTCCTCTCCCTTTGAGTGTAGGCTGCTCTTATAAATAACAGTTCAAAAAGGGAAAAATAGTAACTTCAGGGTGAAGACATCTTCAAGATACCACCTAACCATAGAGATTTAGGTAACATCAGTAACATGTCATGAAAATATCATGTACCCTTTGATATATATGATGAGAAGTGTATTACATCTCTGTGGTATTCTCCTCCCCTCACCCACAAAATCTACAACCCAAATCTAATCATGAGAAAATACTGGACAAACTCAAATTGAGTGACATTCTACAAAATAACCAACTACTACTGTTTAAATATGTCAAGGTCATGAATTATAACTAATAGCAAACAAAGGAGATAAAACAGAATAAGAACTACTCAATTGAAAGAAGGCAAAAAAAAAAAGAGGAAAAGACAAAGAAATGATGAGACATTACATAACAAAGGTGCAAAATAGATAAAGCACAAATCCAGTTGTTAAATTTCAACACTCTTCTCTCAATAATTAATAGAACAAGCAGATAGGAAATCAGTAAGAACACAGACTTCAAAAAGCACTATCCACTTAACTTAGTTGATATTTATAGAACACTTCACTCAAAGACAACAAAATAGATTCTTCTCAAATGCACATGGAACATTTACCAAAGTAGACTATATTCTGAGCAATAAAATAAATCACAAAAAAAATTAAAAGATTCAAGTAATACAAAGTCTGTTCTCTAACCACAATGAAATTAAATTAGAAATCAATAACAGAAAGGTATCTGGAAAATCCCTAATATTTGGAAACCAACACTAAACACTTTTCAGTAACCCACAGAGCAACAAAGAAATCAAAAGGTAAAGAAAGTATTTTGACCTGAACAAAAGTGAAAACATGACATGTCAGAATTTGTGATAGACCAGTAATGCAGTAATTAGAGCGAAATTGACACCACTAATGGCCTAGCGTGGGAAAGAAGGTCTCATATCAATAACCTTGTCTTCTGCATTATGAAAGTAGGAAGAAAGGAGCAAACTGTATCCAAAGTAAGCAGAATAAAGAAAATGATAAAGATCAAAGTAGAAATCATGAGACAGAAAACAGAAAAACAGAGAAAAAACAGTAAAACCAAAAGGTGGTTTTGTGCAAAGATCAATAAAATTAATAAACCTCTACTTAGACTGCGGAAAAACTGAGAGAAGACACAATATCAAGCATAAGAGGGGGACATCACTACAACTGTATAGGTATTTTTAAAATGAGGAAGGAAGTACTTCCCAACTTATTTAAGAGGCCAGCATTACCTCCATGACTTCCATTACCAAAACCATTACAGGAGAACTACAGATCAGTATATCTCATAAGCGCAGATGCAAAAGTTCCAAATAAAGGGGCGCCTGGATGGCTCAGTCAGTTAAGTGCCTTCAGCTCAGTTCATGATCCCAGGGTCCGGGGATTGAGCCCCATGTCAGGCTCCCTGGCTCCCTGTACGGTGGCGGGGGGCCGGGGGGGCTGGCTGCCTGCTTCTCCCTCTTCCTCTCCCCCTCCCCCTGCTTGTGTTCTCTGTCTCTTTCTCAAATAAATAAACAGAATCTTTTTAAATAAGTTCCAAATAAAATCTTAGCAAATCAAACCCAAAAACATAAAAAAGACTAACTAAGGTTTATCCCAGGAATGCAAGATCGGCTTCACATCTGAAAACCAATCAATGTAACTCATCATAATAAAATGCTAAAAACTACGATATTCTCAATAAATGCAGAAAAATCATTTGACAAAATCCAACATCCATTCCTGATAAAAATATTTAGAATAGAAAGGATCCTCCAGAGATAGACAACAGAAAAAAAAATAGAAGAAAATTAATAAAACAAAAGCCAGTTGAACTAAACCAAAATTAACAATAGAGAGAATTTCCTAATCTTGATCAATAGTATCCACAACAGGGCGCCTGGGTGGCTCAGTTGGTTAAGCGACTGCCTTCGGCTCAGGTCATGGTCCCGGGGTCCTGGGATCGAGTCCCGCATCGGGCTCCCTGCTCTGCGGGGAGCCTGCTTCTCCCTCTCCTACTCCCCCTGCTTGTGTTCCCTCTCTCGCTGTGTCTCTCTGTCAAATAAATAAATAAAATCTTTAAAAAAAAAAAA
>NW_027777173.1:0-291 GCF_054177405.1 Leptonychotes weddellii | reverse complement strand
AAAGGGGGTTCTGGGCTGTGGGACGATATTTGGAAAATTATTATGCCTGTTCCATCTTTCGGACTCTACTATCCTGTAGGCAAGTTCCCCAGAGGTTGGGGGTTTTCCTGGACCTCAAGGAAGGGGATGTCTCCTTCTACAACATGACTGATGGCTCCCACATGTTCTCTTTCCCTCTAGCTTCCTCCTCTGGGGCTCTATTTCCATATTTCATGTTGAGGTCAGGAGATGTGTCCTTGACCATCTGCTCTGTGGTGGGTGGCCCTGCAGAGACCCCAGTGCCCCTTAACA
>NW_027777172.1:0-291 GCF_054177405.1 Leptonychotes weddellii | reverse complement strand
GGATGGACACTGATCATGGATCATAGTCTTCTCAGGGGTCATGAGACCCATCCCACCAAGGTGGATCCTGGTATCCTCTGGGGGATTCAGACCTGCCCGAAGCAGATCTGTCTGAAAAAAAAATCCTTCATCGTGGGCTGCCTCATGTTTATTGTTCTGCCTCCTACCTTGTTTCAAAGTCTCTGTTGTGTTTCCCATGAGGAAATCCCCAGCGAGGAGGGCCTCGAGTCTGCTTTCATCTTGATCCCCAGCCAGCTTCAAATATTCAACAATATTCTAGACCACTCGTTC
>NW_027777171.1:0-291 GCF_054177405.1 Leptonychotes weddellii | reverse complement strand
AGGTGTCAAAATTTGGTCATTAGCACATGTTTTAGGACCATTTCATTAAGGAAACTGAAGGGGCGCCTGGGTGGCTCAGGTCATGGTTCCAGGTCCTGGGATTGAGCCCCGCATCGGGCTCCCTGCTCCACGGGAAGCCTGCTTCTCCCTCTCCCACTCCCCCTGCTTGTGTTCCCTCTCTTGCTGTGTGTCTCTCTGTCAAATAAATAAATAAAATCTTTAAAATAAAATAAAATAAAAATTCCTTCAGATCTTCACTTACCCAGCAAAATTAAAAAAAAAAAAAAAAAA
>NW_027777170.1:0-291 GCF_054177405.1 Leptonychotes weddellii | reverse complement strand
CCCCCCCCCCACATCCTGTTTACTTCAATAGCTTGTTTGTTGTTGTTTGCATGGTTCAGGCTGATTGTGATTTCATATTGTATTCATGTGGGCCAGCAACATCTTCTGTTAGTAAAATTGGTCCTAGTCTATAAGATGGTGGCAGGTAACGTAATGCTCTCCAGGTTTCTACGAGCTGTAGGTGGTTTGCCACGGGCCACCTCTGGGCACTCCTATCCTCGTGCCCCACTTGGGCAATAGATGGGTCTAAGGAAGCCCATTGCTCTCCATTTGTGCCACCTTGCTGAGCTT
>NW_027777169.1:0-291 GCF_054177405.1 Leptonychotes weddellii | reverse complement strand
ACACATTTCTAACAGCTGTTTTAAACTTCTTATCAGTTAATTCCAGTATCTTTGTTTTCTTTGGGTTTTTTTCTTTTGACTTCTGCTTCTCGTGGTTCTGGGCCACTTTACATGTCTAGCATTTTTTATTATATGCTGCACATCATGAATGGGAGTTGGATCATGTGACCTTGTGTCTCCATTCAGCCCTCACTTCCCCAGGAGTTTCTCTCTGCTGAGGGTTGTAGAATCTTACTCTGCATACAAACAGCCCTGCATTTAGCCAAGGGCCTAAGGGAAAACACCAAGGTA
>NW_027777168.1:0-291 GCF_054177405.1 Leptonychotes weddellii | reverse complement strand
CCACTAAGATCTGGCAAATGGTGAACATGATGGTCCTCACACAGGTGAGAAGACAGTGCTAGCAGAACTTGTTAACGTGTCCAATGTCCCCGAGCTGGGCCATGGAGGAGGTGACAATTGAATCCCGACTGGTCTGGTTCCAGAAGCTGGTGCTCTTCCTACAAGTTGGTCTGAGCTTGGCCGGGGAGTGGGGTAGGCCTGGGATGGGCATCTCTCCCCCTTCCTCCCCATCATCCCTGTTCTAACCAGGCATGTATGATGGTAACAAGAACTATCTGGGGCCAACCTGGA
>NW_027777167.1:0-291 GCF_054177405.1 Leptonychotes weddellii | reverse complement strand
GGATGGACACTGATCATGGATCATAGTCTTCTCAGGGGTCATGAGACCCATCCCACCAAGGTGGATCCTGGTATCCTCTGGGGGATTCAGACCTGCCCGAAGCAGATCTGTCTGAAAAAAAAATCCTACATCGTGGGCTGCCTCATGTTTATTGTTCTGCCTCCTACCTTGTTTCAAAGTCTCTGTTGTGTTTCCCATGAGGAAATCCCCAGCGAGGAGGGCCTCGAGTCTGCTTTCATCTTGATCCCCAGCCAGCTTCAAATATTCAACAATATTCTAGACCACTCGTTC
>NW_027777166.1:0-291 GCF_054177405.1 Leptonychotes weddellii | reverse complement strand
GCTTTTTATGACTGGAATTCTAGCAGTGCTAGTTTCTTCCTGAGTAAATTATTCTAAATTTGGAATTTCTAATGAAAAAGTTTCCTCTTAGTAAAAGCACTAATTGAGAGAACATTTCTTTCTACTCACAATTTTTCATTTTTAATATGTCACTTAAAATCTAAGTATTTTGGGGGTGGTGGGTTCCGAAAATAGAACAATGAATTTCACATTTACTGCACATTTCTACTTTTATTTACAATTTACAAAGTACTTTCCTTTTAATAATTTTTTTTTTTCCATCTACCAGTT
>NW_027777165.1:0-291 GCF_054177405.1 Leptonychotes weddellii | reverse complement strand
AAATTTCAAATTTCAACTTTTACAAAGTAATGTACTCATTATCTAACAAAAAGTAGATTTCAGGGTCACCTGGGTGGCTCAGTCGTTAAGCGTCCGCCTTCGGCTCAGGTCATGATCCCAGGGTCCTGGGATCGAGCCCTGCATCGGGCTCCCTGCTTGGTGGGAAGCCTGCTTCTCCCTCTCCCACTCCCCCTGCTTGTGTTCCTTCTCTCGCTGTGTCTCTCTCTGTCAAATAAATAAATAAAATTTTTTTAAAAAAATAAAAATAAAAAAATAAAGATTTTGTTTATT
>NW_027777164.1:0-291 GCF_054177405.1 Leptonychotes weddellii | reverse complement strand
ACACATTTCTAACAGCTGTTTTAAACTTCTTATTAGTTAATTCCAGTATCTTTGTTTTCTTTGGGTTTTTTTCTTTTGACTTCTGCTTCTCTTGGTTCTGGGCCACTTTACATGTCTAGCATTTTTTATTATATGCTGCACATCATGAATGGGAGTTGGATCATGTGACCTTGTGTCTCCATTCAGCCCTCACTTCCCCAGGAGTTTCTCTCTGCTGAGGGTTGTAGAATCTTACTCTGCATACAAACAGCCCTGCATTTAGCCAAGGGCCTAAGGGAAAACACCAAGGTA
>NW_027777163.1:0-3643 GCF_054177405.1 Leptonychotes weddellii | reverse complement strand
CTCTCCCTCGCCAGCTGTACGGGAAAGCAACAGAGACACTCTGTTCTAGAACAGAGATGGGTGAGGTAGGGGTTATTGTTAGACCAAGCCTCAAGAGCCCCTCAGCCCTCAGGCAATGGCTGGGGGCTGCTTCAAGCGCCCGGCTGGTCGCCTTTAGCCGGGCCACCGTTACCACACCGTGGCAAACTGAGGTGGTTGCAACCGAGAGTGTGCGGCCTGCAAAGCCTAAAATCTTTGCTGTGTGGCCTTTTACAAAAGGAGTTTGCCGACCCTGCCTTAGAATGTTTGAACATCTGTGTTGCTAAATATTATACTCGTAACAAGGGATGGCATTCTTTAAAAAAAGTGGAATCCAGATCATCTGACTATTCACCCTGGGATGGTTGTCTCCGTGGCCCTACCGCTGACCGCCTGGGCTGTGGAGCAAGCAGCTGGCCCTGGGCCTCGAAGGGCTACTTGATGCCACCTTCGGCCTGAGGTGCCTTGCCGGTCTCTATCTTCCTGCTGCCTGCCGCTGCCCCGTCTCAGGTTCTTACCCCACTCCTGGGTGACAGTGGCTTTCTCATTGTCCTCCTTAGCTCATTCTCTCTCTTTAGCCCAGTCAGCGGGGCAGCCCTGACTGAGCTGAAGCTAACCAGAGCTCGCTAACGGAGCCCCGCGGAGCTTGGTCTGCACTCCCACGGGCGAGACATGCGCGGGGCACCGTGGTAGTCAGAAGAGGGGCATTTGCATCAGATCAAGGATTCAGGAACTCAGTTTGGTACATGTGGGATATGATCTTATCCAGAGCGGCCCACCAAGACGCCTGCATAAGTGTGGTCAAGTCACTTTGCTGTGTAAAAACCCGCAGGCTCTCAAATGCTAGCCTGGAGTCTGATTCACTAGGCGGGGGCCCCAGAATCTGCATCCTGACCAAGTTCCCAGGTGATTCTGATGCATAGCCAGGCGTGGGGACCACTGCCCCGCTTTGCCTTACCAGTTGCATCCTCAAGACCCTGCATTACCTGACTTTGCAACCCAGTCACCCACTCCTCCTCCCCAGGTTGTAATCGGAATGTGCTCGCCTCTCCTGTTACAGAGCTGTTGCTTTCCTACCCTTGGTGCCTTTTTTCTGTCAGTCCTTTGTGCCTAGAAGGTTCTCCTTCCGTTTTTGCCTCTTGAAATCCCTTGCGGCCCAACTCAGATACTGCCTTTTCTATGGCATTTTTCTTACTGTAACCCGGAAATGATTGCCCACTCCCACCCCAGCTCTGCTGACAACAGGGTTCACCTCAGTGTGCCTGTGAAAGGTGGTTACCTGGATTGAGGGCAGGACCGTGTCTTTACCCTGTATCTTCACAGCTCCAAAGACTTGCACTTAGGGGCTCATCAGATGTGTGCTGGCTGAGCACATGATGTCAGGGGTCCCCCAGGTAGTTGTAATGAAAATGGTGGTCATCCTTTATGACAGCAACCTCAAAAAGTTGGGGGTTATAGCTTAATATTTCTAAATTTCCCATAGAGCACTATTATCCAAGATTTTTTCAAGCCTGTATATATGGGCAGTCGTTATTATGGGCTTTTGCTAAGCAGTGGATAAAACAAGACCTTCAGTGATTGGAAATCATTTCTTGAAACAAGCCTGTCCTCCCCATCCCCAGGCACATCATCTCGGAATTGGAGCACCTGATCTTTGTGAGCACGGACGTGGGCCGCTGCCGGGCCTGGCTGAGGCTGGCCCTCAACGACGGCCTGATGGAGTGCTACCTGAAGCTGCTCCTCCAGGAGCAGGCCCACCTGTGCGAGTATTATCAGCCCACAGCCCTGCTTCGAGATGCTGAGGAGGGGGAGTTCCTCCTCAGCTTCCTGCAGGGACTAACATCCTTATCCTTCGAGCTCTCCTACAAGTCCGCCATCTTAAACGAGTGGACGCTTACCCCACTGGCTCTCTCTGGGCTTTGCCCGCTCTCTGAGCTTGACCCCCTCACTACCTCCGGGACAGAACTACAGCGGAAAGAGTCTCTGGATTCAATTTCCCATTCCTCAGGCTCGGAGGACCTCGAAGTCCAGCACTCAGGCCCCAAGATCCGACGGAACAGGAAGCTCACGGCCTCCTCCCTCAGCCTGGACACGGCCAGTTCGTCCCAGCTGTCTTGCAGCCTAAACTCTGATAGCTGCCTACTCCAAGAGAGTGGCTGCAAGAGTCCAGACCGTTCTGAGGAGCCCATGTCCTACGACTCAGACCTGGGGGCAGCAAATGCTGAGGATTCAGACCCATCTCTGCAAGAGTGAGTGCTCCTCCCCCACTCCTTCCCCCACTCTCTTCCTGCCTGCCTCCTTCTCTTCCTCTTTCGAGTCTCCCTTCCTATAGCATGTGATTGCCTGTCATTGAGCACTGACCTCTCTAAGGGCATAAAGAGAGACAAAGGGGACGTCGGCTGTCTTCCTCACGGACTGGAGGCCACATGGGGCTGTGAGGAGGATGGATTTAGGTAGGGCTCAGAGCTGGATCAGGCTCCATCCAGTGCTGCCCCTGGGTGAACTTCAGCAAGTTACCTCCTTTCTCTGAGGCACATTGTAAAATATTATTGCCTCTAGAGGGAAGGAAACTAACAGTTCAGGGTGATATTTACAATTCCAAACAATGCAATGAAGCATAACGGAGAAGGGTGCTCCTCTGTGACCTCCCAGAAGGCCTCGGAAGGACACAGACCCTGAACAATGACTGGAGGATATGGCAGGCAAAAGGGGCCAACAGGTGTGTGGAGGAAGAGTCCATGGAACAAAGAACTAGACTAGAGGAGGGAGCCTGGACAGAGCCTTCTCTTTAAAAAAATTTTTTTAATTTGAATATAGTTGAGACACAACGTTATACTAGGCTCAGGTGTACAACATAGTGATTCACCATGTCTGTGTTAGGCCGTGCTCACCACAAGCAGAGCCTTCTTTATCCAGGCTTTTTAACAGTAATGTTTGAATAGATGATCTCTTTTTATGGTTAGAAAAAGGCTAAAATGCATACGGTGAAAAGCCTTTCACACCTCTGTCACCACAGTTATTAATTCCTTAGATTTTCTTCTGATGTTTCTAAATGCATCTAACAAATATGAATATACAGATTTTTTTAATGTTTTTTATTTCTTGTCCCTGCCCCCTTTCCCACAAAAGCTATTATAAATACACTGTTTGACATCTTGTTTTGGAAGAGATCATATCAGAGTTTTTGTTTTGGAGTGTCCTATCAGAGCTTCTTTATTATTTTTTTTTAATTGCCTGTTTTTCCATCGCTGGTTAGTTTATTTAACCAGCCCTGTATTTAATGGGCATTGGAGTTCACATTTTTATAAATAACTTTGGGTATGTGGTCTTTTAAGTCTATGCAAGTAACTCTGTTCAGTCAATTCCCAGAAACAGAATTGCTGAGCCAAAGGATACATTAATGTGTGGTTTTCACAGATACTGCCTGGTTACCCTCTGTCAGGGATGGGCCTTTGTCCTCTCAGCCTTGTCAGCAGAATGTATTATCAAACTTTTGGATATTTGCTCATCTAATAGGTAGAAAATGGTAAATTTTATCAAGTACTTCCTTCAGCCATGCTCCCGCAGCCTGTGTTTAGGACCTTCTTATCTACTCCTGGGTGCTCCCCACCCTCTTGGTTCAGGC
>NW_027777162.1:0-291 GCF_054177405.1 Leptonychotes weddellii | reverse complement strand
ATAAATAAGAAGAAGAGGGGGAAAACATAATACAAATAAAATAAAGTCACCTGAATTGGGTTTCCAGGCCGTGAGGGGAAGCTGGTCCTTGGGCAGGTGGAGGAGAAGACAGAATTCTGAGCCAGAGTTATGGGTTTGGTTGTGGGATCCTGTTCTGAACTCAACTTAATTGTATTTGAGGACAGAGTGGGTTGTCATCTGAACTCATTAGAGGCTTTTAAGGACAGATAGCATCTCAGGTTTTGGAAAAATCAGTCTTGTCCTTAAGTAGACACGTGCTTGCAAGTGGCA
>NW_027777161.1:0-291 GCF_054177405.1 Leptonychotes weddellii | reverse complement strand
TCATCTGTAGAATGGGGAGAATATTGGGAACCTATCTCATGGGGTTGTTCTGTTAAGTGAACAAATTGAGAGAGAGTTCTTCCAGTGCCTGAAAAGTAAAGAAGTGCAAAAAGAAGGAAGAAGAAAAGGAGGAGGAGGAAGGGAAGGAGGAGGCAAGGGTGTCAAAGGGACACAGAAGCCAAACTAAAAGAGCTCCCAAAGGCCAAAGCTGGAACAATTTGAGCAGCAAAACAAATAACATAGTACTAGATTATAAACCAAAGCATAAACGTATTGGCTAGCCCATATTAA
>NW_027777160.1:0-291 GCF_054177405.1 Leptonychotes weddellii | reverse complement strand
CCCCTGAATTTATTATTTAATGGGGAAATAGAGGATGGTTGATGTTTCCAATGAGATATCTGCTTTCATTCTTGGTTACTCTGCACATGAAATGCCTTTCTACTCTGGATTGGTAAATTATAATGTCTTTATCCCTGGTTTTGAGTAATTTGATTATGATGAATTTCAGTTTAATTTTCTTCAAGTTTCTTGTGCTTGGAGATCACTGAGATTCTTGGATCTGTGAGCTTACAGATTTCATCAATTTGGATAATTTCTTTCACGTATTTTTCTGTCCCCCTCCAACCTCCT
>NW_027777159.1:0-291 GCF_054177405.1 Leptonychotes weddellii | reverse complement strand
CCCCCCCCCCACATCCTGTTTACTTCAATAGCTTGTTTGTTGTTGTTTGCATGGTTCAGGCTGATTGTGATTTCATATTGTATTCATGTGGTCCAGCAACATCTTCTGTTAGTAAAATTGGTCCTAGTCTATAAGATGGTGGCAGGTAACGTAATGCTCTCCAGGTTTCTACGAGCTGTAGGTGGTTTGCCACGGGCCACCTCTGGGCACTCCTATCCTCGTGCCCCACTTGGGCAATAGATGGGTCTAAGGAAGCCCATTGCTCTCCATTTGTGCCACCTTGCTGAGCTT
>NW_027777158.1:0-292 GCF_054177405.1 Leptonychotes weddellii | reverse complement strand
CAGAAATAGAGAAGTTGATAAACTGAGGTTGATCTCTAAATGTGTGTTGACTCTTCATTCTCTCTCTCTCTCTTTTTTAAAGATTTTATTTTATTTATTTTTTTTAAAGATTTTATTTATTTATTTGACAGAGAGAGACATAGTGAGAGCAGGAACACAAGCAGGGGGAGTGGGAGAGGGAGAAGCAGGCTTCCCGCGGAGCAGGGAGCCCGATGTGGGACTCGATCCCAGGACCCTGGGATCATGACCTGAGCCGAAGGCAGACGCTTAACGACTGAGCCACCCAGGCGCC
>NW_027777157.1:0-292 GCF_054177405.1 Leptonychotes weddellii | reverse complement strand
GCGGATGATAATCACATCCTGGCTCATATGGGTAATTTAGCCTCAACGTGAACACAGCGTGCCAGAAAAGTCCAAAAGAAAGTAAATTCGAGGAGGGCGCCTGGGTGGCTCAGTTGGTTAAGCGACTGCCTTCGGCTCAGGTCATGATCCCAGGGTCCTGGGATCGAGTCCCACATCGGGCTCCCGGCTCAGCGGGAAGCCTGCTTCTCCCTCTCCCACTCCCCCTGCTTGTGTTCCTGCTCTCGCTGTCTCTGTCTCTGTCAAATAAATAAATAAAATCTTTAAAAAAAAA
>NW_027777156.1:0-292 GCF_054177405.1 Leptonychotes weddellii | reverse complement strand
TTTTTTTAAAGATTTTATTTATTTATTTGAGACAGAGAGAATGAGAGAGACAGAGAGCACATGAGAGGGGGGAGGGTCAGAGGGAGAAGCAGGCTCCCTGCCGAGCAGGGAGCCCGATGCGGGACTCGATCCCGGGACTCCAGGATCATGACCTGAGCCGAAGGCAGTCGCTTAACCAACTGAGCCACCCAGGCGCCCCCAAACCAGTAGCTCTTTTATCGGAGCTAATCAATGTGAAATTTCTTTTTTTGCCCCCCCTCCCCATTTTAGGTGCTCCAGATTAAATTTGGGG
>NW_027777155.1:0-292 GCF_054177405.1 Leptonychotes weddellii | reverse complement strand
AGGGCGCCTGGGTGGCTCAGTTGGTTAAGCGACTGCCTTCGGCTCAGGTCATGATCCTGGAGTCCCTGGATCGAGTCCCGCATCGGGCTCCCTGCTCGGCAGGGAGTCTGCTTCTCCCTCTGACCCTCCCCCCTCTCATGTGCTCTCTCTCATTCTCTCTCTCTCAAATAAATAAATAAAATCTTTAAAAAAAAAAAAATAATCAACTGAAGAAAAGTTCTAATTTGTGTCATTACGTCCACTATTTTTCTGTTCTCCAAGGCTAGAGCCTCTGTCACTTTGATCCCTCCCT
>NW_027777154.1:0-292 GCF_054177405.1 Leptonychotes weddellii | reverse complement strand
GCCTGGGTGGCTCAGTTGGTTAAGCGACTGCCTTCGGCTCAGGTCATGATCCTGGAGTCCCGGGATCGAGTCCCGCATCGGGCTCCCTGCTCGGCAGGGAGTCTGCTTCTCCCTCTGACCCTCCTCCCTCTCATGCTCTCTGTATCTCATTCTCTCTGTCTCAAATAAATAAATAAAAAATCTTTAAAAAAAAAAAAAAGAATGTATGATGATATAAAAGCAAACTTTTCTCATTCTAGGGGAAAAAAAACATTCTATGAGCTGGGAAGAAAAGGGAGAATCAGAGTGAAGG
>NW_027777153.1:0-292 GCF_054177405.1 Leptonychotes weddellii | reverse complement strand
TTCTAATAAAATTGAATATCTTTTCATACCTTTATAGGCTATATTTTTTTTCCTCCTCTGAATTTATAGGCTTATGTCTTATCCATTTTTCTTTCTTTTTTTTTTTTTTAAAGATTTTATTTATTTATTTGAGACAGAGAGAATGAGATACAGAGAGCATGAGAGGGAGGAGGGTCAGAGGGAGAAGCAGACTCCCTGCCGAGCAGGGAGCCCGATGCGGGACTCGATCCCAGGACTCCAGGATCATGACCTGAGCCGAAGGCAGTCGCTTAACCAACTGAGCCACCCAGGC
>NW_027777152.1:0-3643 GCF_054177405.1 Leptonychotes weddellii | reverse complement strand
TGGTGGGTATTGAGGAGGGCACGTTCTGCATGGAGCACTGGGTGTTATGCACAAACAATGAATCATGGAATACTTCATCTAAAACTAATGATGTAATGTATGGGGATTAACATAAGAATAAAAAAAAAGATTAAAAAAAAAAAACCTCACAGCAAACAAATAATTGTAAAGGAATGTTTTTTTTCCAATAAATTAAATTTACAAAAACCTTACAACTAACACCCTATCTATGGGTAAAACACTGATGGTGTTCATTCTGGGGGTTGAAAACAAGGCCAGGATGTCTGATACCACCATTTCAGTTCAGTATTTTTTTGCAGATCTTATTTAGTGCAATAACTAGTGCAATAACTAGTGCAATGTGTAAGAGAATCCAAAAGGAATTATTATTAGTGTCAGTAAATTATAATTAGATATTGGAATTACTTAAACCTTAAATCTAGAATTAGAAATTGTAAATTTTAACCAGCTTGCTGGAAAAGAAATTAATAAACAAAAATCCATTGTATTTCTACATATCAGTAAACACTAAAGGGATAGAAATTGTACAACTTTTAAAATAACAACAATTATAAAGTAATAAGTTATATGCAAGGTCTCTAGAGAAAAAAATTGTAAAACCTTATTAAGAGATATTAAGACCCACATAAGTTGCCATATAAATTATATTCACATATTAGAAGTCTCATTGCTGTTATTAATTTTCCCAAAAGTGAATTATAGATTCAAAGAAATGACACTAAAAGTGTTAGTAGTTTTTGCTGATTTTTACTTTTGCTTTTTAATGGAATTTAATAAACTTATTCCAAAATTTTTATGAAAGTGTAAAGACTGAGAATAATTTAAACATTCTTGGAGAAGAAAAATAACATGGGAGAATGGCCTTTTTACATATATAGTCTTACTGTACTTATATAGCCAGATAGTTAAGAAAGTGCAGATTTGTTCAGGGAAAGATAAATTAAATAGAGTAATGACCTTATGTATAAAATTTAGACATTTATCTGCAAATGCAGACTTGCATCTGTTTGGTTGTTTGTTTGTTTGTTTTTAATATTTCTATTTGGAAGCTCAGTGAACATCACAAATTCCATATTTTCATAATTGGACTTCTAATCATTACTCCCAAAACCAAACCAGCCTTACTCAAATTTTTTCTTTCATATAATGTAACAATCTATTTGTATATTCTGCTGTCTCTACTTTTAATATATGCAGTATTTGACCTTATTTTTCTGCCTCTATTGAAACCATCTGGTCCAAAACATAAATAGTATCTGACAATACTAGTGCAATGTCCTCCTAATTGACCTCCATTTTTTGCTTCATTTCTTTTCTCCCTGCTTTGCTTCATACCCTAACTCCAGTCTATTCTCAAATTAACAGCCAGAAGGATCCTATAAAATGTAAATCTAGTTGCTCAAAAACATGCATTGGTTTCCCAAAGACCTTATAATGGCCTCGAACATCCACATAATCTGTCCTTCATTAACTCTATAACTTCTAACTCACTTTGATACAATTACATTGGCCTCTTTGCTTTTTCTTTGATCTGTAAGGTATACATCTGCCTCCTAGTTTTTGCACTGGCCAATTACTCTTTACCTGGATAACCACACTGCTAACTTTTAATTCTTCAAATCTTTAATGTTCCTTTTTCAGTGTGCTTCCTTTGATCATTCCAATTTAAATTTCAACCTGACCCTCTTCCACTCGAGGACTTCTTTTTTTATTTGCATAGAACTCATCACCTTATTGTATTTAAACAATTTATTTATTTACTATGTCCATTGTTTATTATCTGATTTCTCCCTACAAAACTATAAAGTCAATGTGAATAGAAAATCTTATTCTGTATTTTTTATTGTTGAATAACATGTGCCTAGAACTGTGCCTGGCACTTTTAACAGTCTATCTATTTTGAAGTAAAGAAAAAGTCCCAAAGACAGATAATAGAATATAATATGAAGTCAAAATTGTACCATAGTGAGAAAAATTGACACTCTAAAAAATAAAGTTTAGGGGCGCCTGGGTGGCTCAGTTGTTAAGCATCTGCCTTCGGCTCAGGTCATGATCCCAGGGTCCTGGGATCGAGCCCCGCATTGGGCTCCCTGCTCAGCGGGAAGCCTGCTTCTCCCTCTCCCACTCCCCTCCAGCAGGGACCCAACAAGATACATATCTGGGGAGACCCCCCATCCTCCCCTGGGAGGAGTGGTGTGGGAGTGCACCACAGGAATCTCCTGGGTTTGGAGACTCCACACAGGGTCGTGTGCCAGAGATAGAAATGCGCAGTCACAGGCTGGGTGAGCACGGAGTGTGGCCAGAGACCAGGGAGATGGGAGTGATTGCTTTTCTCTAGGGGCTCACTGAGGAGTGGGGCCCTGAGTTCTTGGCTCCTCTGGGACAGAGATTGAGAGGCCCACATTTTCACTCTCGTCCTCCAAAGCTATACAGAAAGATTGCAGGGAACAAAAACACCCAAGAACAAACCCAGGCAAATTACTTAGCCCGGACTGGGCAAGGGTGGGGCAATTCCACCTCCAGCAAAGACATTTGGGAACCACAGCAACAGGCTCCTCCTCCAGAAGATAGGCAAAAACAGCCAGCCAAGACCAAGTTTACCGATCAATGAGAAGGACAGAACTCCAGCGCTAGGGGAATACAGCACATAGAGTTCATGGCTCTTTTTCCCCTGATTCTTTAGTCTTTCAAAGTTAATTTTTTTAATTTTCTTTTTTTTTTAATTTTTTTTGAAAAATTTTTTCCCCTTTTTCAACGAACATCTTATCCATCACTTTTTAAAAAATCTTTTTCATTTTTCATTTTTAGAGTTGTATTCTATCCGTTCATAGTAGTTAACTGTATTTTTGGTATCTATATAAGTTGTTCCCTCTTTAAAATTTTGGGATACAGTTCCTTCCAACAGACCAAAATACATCCTAAATCTCTAGTATATGGCTTTGTTCTAGTCTCCTGCCTGATCACATTCTCTCCCTTTTTTTTTTTAATTTCTCTTCTTTCTTTTTTCAGCCAACTTCTTATCAATTCCTTTTATAAAATCTTTTATAATTTTCATCTTTACAATTATATTCGATCCCTTCATCATATTTACCCTTATTTTTGTACATATTTAAGCTTTTCTTTCTTTAAAATTTTGGGAGGCAGTTTCTTCTAACAAACAAAATTATGCCCAAAGTCTAGTGTGTGGCACTGATCTATTCACCAGCCTGATCATATTTGATCATATTCTTTTTTTTCTTTTTTTCTTTTCTTTTTTTTTTTCTTTTTTCTTTCTTTCCCTTTCTTTTCCCCCAGTTTCAGGTCTCTTCTGATTTATTCAGTGTATATTTTTCTGGGATCATTGTTACCCTGTTAGTATTTTGTTCTCTCATTCATCTATTCTCCTCTGGACAAAATGACAAGATGGAAAAAATCACCTCAAAAAAAAGAACAAAAGGCTGTACCGATTGCCATGGATCTAATCAATATGGACATTAGTAAGATGTCGGAACTAGAGTTCAGAATGACGATTATAAAGATACTAGATGGGCTTGAAAAAAGCATGGAAGGTATTAGAGAAACCTGTTCTGGAGAAATAAAAGAACTAAAATCTAACCAAGTCAAAATCAAAAAGGCTATTAAT
>NW_027777151.1:0-292 GCF_054177405.1 Leptonychotes weddellii | reverse complement strand
TTTTTTTAAGATTTTATTTATTTTTATTTGAGAGAGAGAGAATGAGAGAGAGGGAGTACATGAGAGGGGGGAGGGTCAGAGGGAGAAGCAGACTCCCTGCCGAGCAGGGAGCCCGATGCGGGACTCGATCCAGGGACTCCAGGATCATGACCTGAGCCGAAGGCAGTGGCTTAACCGACTGAGCCACCCAGGCGCCCCTAATTTATATATTTTCTATAATTATAATTTATATAACATATTCATATATATAAATATATATATTTCACATATAGAAAAATTAGAAATTTCTACC
>NW_027777150.1:0-292 GCF_054177405.1 Leptonychotes weddellii | reverse complement strand
TTCAGTTCCATTGGTAAATGTGTCTATTTTCATGACAGTACCATACTGTTTGATTACTATAACTTCGTATGATAGTTTGAAATCAGGAAGTACGGTGTTTCCAATTCTGTTCTTTTCAAGCTTGCTTTGGCTACTTCCATATCAATTCCAGGATTTTTTTTTATTTCTTTGAAAAATGTCATTGAAATTTTGAGAGGGACTGCATTGAATCTATATATTGCATGGGTGGTGTAGACATTTTAACAACAATAATTCTGTCCGACGTACGTAGCGTTAAGCTGGAGCAGTCTCA
>NW_027777149.1:0-292 GCF_054177405.1 Leptonychotes weddellii | reverse complement strand
TCCCCTCAGCACTACCACAAAGGGTTGTACACCTGGGCCCTGGCTGGCACAGCCACGGTCCTGTGTCTAGGGGAGCCACTGCAGAATGGACCAGACTAGGACCTCTGGAGCCCCCACCTCCATCCATGGTACCATCTCCTCCCTCCACACTACACCTGCTCTCACCTGCGAGTCCTTCCGAGCCTGAGCTCAGGAGTTCAGAATGGAAGGCGGCAGCTGAGAAGCAGAGGGGCATGAGAATGATGGAGAGAGTATTAGCACCAGGGTACAGAAGATGATGTCACTGAGCTGC
>NW_027777148.1:0-292 GCF_054177405.1 Leptonychotes weddellii | reverse complement strand
CCATCAAAACAATTCTAGTTCCTATTGTTTTAGTCACTGTTTTGTTTTGTTTTTTTTTTTAGATTTATTTATTTGAAAGAGAGAGAAAGAAAGGAAGCGTGCAATAGAGTGCAAGAATGGGGGGAAGGGCAGAGGAAGAGAATCTTCAAGCCCACTCCGTGCTGAGCACGGAGCCCAACGTGATGTGGGGCTTGATCTCAGGACCCGAGACTGTGTAAAACCAAGAGTCAACACTTAACTGACTAAGCCACCCAGGTGCCCCTGTTTTAGTCACTGTTATAAGTCACCTATT
>NW_027777147.1:0-292 GCF_054177405.1 Leptonychotes weddellii | reverse complement strand
CCATCAAAACAATTCTAGTTCCTATTGTTTTAGTCACTGTTTTGTTTTGTTTTTTTTTTTAGATTTATTTATTTGAAAGAGAGAGAAAGAAAGGAAGCGTGCAATAGAGTGCAAGAATGGGGGGAAGGGCAGAGGAAGAGAATCTTCAAGCCCACTCCGTGCTGAGCACGGAGCCCAACGTGATGTGGGGCTTGATCTCGGGACCCGAGACTGTGTAAAACCAAGAGTCAACACTTAACTGACTAAGCCACCCAGGTGCCCCTGTTTTAGTCACTGTTATAAGTCACCTATT
>NW_027777146.1:0-292 GCF_054177405.1 Leptonychotes weddellii | reverse complement strand
TCACAAATTTCACCACACACTACCTTCAGGTCTTCAATACTAATGTATGTATTTACCTATTTATTTAATCAACCACCACTAACACCCACTACATGTCAGACATGGCTCTACGTGTTTCATTAACATTAAATATCATTTATCTTTACAATCATCTATGAAGTGGGATTATCATCATCCCCATTTCTCCCATCAGGAAACTGAGACCCAGAATGGTTTAGGAACACAGCTCATAAGAGGCAGAGCTACGATCAGCTTGGCTCTGGACTCCATGTTTTAAATCTCTATGCTTAGT
>NW_027777145.1:0-292 GCF_054177405.1 Leptonychotes weddellii | reverse complement strand
TCTAAAAGGGTATTATTCACATAATTGGCAAACAATTGATAAGGTTGATAGATTAGATATCCATATCATATTAATGTTGATTTCCAAATTTTTTTTTATTCTTATGTTAATCCCCATACATTACATCATTAGTTTTAGATGAAGTGTTCCATGATTCATTGTTTGTGCATAACACCCAGTGCTCCATGCAGAATGTGCCCTCCTCAATACCCATCACCAGGCTAACCCATCCTCCCACCCCCCTCCCCTCTAGAACCCTGTTTGTTTTTCAGAGTCCATCATCTCTCATGGT
>NW_027777144.1:0-292 GCF_054177405.1 Leptonychotes weddellii | reverse complement strand
AAATTGTCTTATGTAGCAATGTGCATTGATCTCAATGAGATATTTCTATTTCTTATTCTCTTACATGAGAATATTACAGCAGGAAGAATTAAGTTTAGTTTGCTTCACCATGTTAATACATGATCACAAAATGTGCATGAGTGTTATTGACTTATCTTGTACAGTACTAGGTATTCCTGTAACCACTTTTTTTTCCCCCTTGGCTGTATTAAAGCTGGTTCAGTGTTAACCAGGCAAGCATAGTTATTCACAAGTTATTACTTTATGTTTACTAATTCTGCTTAGTTATTGT
>NW_027777143.1:0-292 GCF_054177405.1 Leptonychotes weddellii | reverse complement strand
TTCATTTTCTATGTGTGTTTTGTTTTAACATCTCCACTGACTGTTTAATGCTTTATTGGTTTTGTTTGAATCTGTTGGTTGGTATATGCGTTTGGTTTAATATATTGACCGCATCACACTTATTGTAGCATTGGTAGAAGAGGACCTATGAGAATATATATGGAAAGGCCATATGGAGGTTCTCACGGAGAGATCTTGATACTCTGTAACTCTGTTGTTCAGAATTTCAATGTTCTACTGGTAACTTCTACATCTGTGAAACAAACATGCTGCTATTCAGTTCATCTACTGA
>NW_027777142.1:0-292 GCF_054177405.1 Leptonychotes weddellii | reverse complement strand
AGCTACTTCTCTAAACCTGCTCTTGTCCTGTATTCTCTCACTTGTTGATTTCGCAGTCCCAAGGGTCCCTCCAGCGTGGACGTTATCCTTGACTAGCCCATCTCCTTCCCCATCTGAATCTGTTCAGTCCCCAAGACCTTCAGAGTGATCTTCCAGATCTTCTTGGCACCATCTCTTCCTTTCCTCCCTTCTTGCCTCCGGTGCCCTATTTCAAGTCCTCAGCATCTCTCTTCCAGACTGATCACAGCCCCCCAACTAACTATCCCAACTCCAAAAAGATCAAGTTCCAGAA
>NW_027777141.1:0-3643 GCF_054177405.1 Leptonychotes weddellii | reverse complement strand
TGAGAGACGATGGACTCTGAAAAACAAACTGAGGGTTCTAGAGGGGAGGGGGGTGGGAGGATGGGTTAGCCTGGTGGTGGGTATTGAGGAGGGCACATTCTGCATGGAGCACTGGGTGTTATGCACAAACAATGAATCATGGAACACTTCATCTAAAACTAATGATGTAATGTATGGGGATTAACATAAGAATTAAAAACAATTAAAAAAAAAAAAAGAATAGGCACTCTTAGGACTTCCTGTGTCTTACTCCAGTCCCCTCCCTTCAGAATGTTTGGGCCAGGACTTACGGGAGTCCTGTTCACATTTGGCTTCCACCGTGGGCTCACCTTGATGAGGGACGTGGCAAAAATCCTTGGCACTGTCCTTTCAGTACAGAAAAGGGTCCCACCTTCGTGCTGTATTCTCCACCATGTGATGGAGACTGTCCTCTGCCTAATACACCCTCCAAGACCTTTAGACTCCTTCAAGTGTATAAATTCTCACTGATTTGACAAGATTGATTTTTTACCCTTTACTTTGCAAAATCCATTGTGAGGCAGGAGCAAGTAAAATTGATTTCCGCTCACTTTCCTCCCTACCCAAGGCCTCCTCTTTGCTCACTTTGGGCGATATGAGATTTTTCAACTTTCTATACCCTTTTGAAAGCTTGGGCTTTTTTTTTTTTTTTTTTTTTTTTTTGGAGTACAGTGAAGTCAGGTGGCCCCACAGGCCCGTGTGGGAATTTTAATGTGATGTTTTTGGTGATTTAAGCCTCACAGGCTTAGAAGATACCGCTGTTGGAAGCCTAAGTATTTATATTGTAAACGTTGGGCTATGACCACGGAAACTGGGGATGGTATCACCCTGCTTTTCATCCAATTCACATTTTGTGCATTTTACTTAAATAAGAATGTGCTGCAGAAAGCCACCGGTGGAAATGTATTCCTGTGAGTTGCAGTGTACAGAATCCAATGTACTAGGTGTGTGCTTTACTCCTCAACGTACGATATAAGGAACATCCCGTTTATTTTAGTTCTCTAAAGTGGATTTAATTGGTCCCAAACCACCATCAGCCTGGCTGGAAATTCAACCTTAGTCATAAGATGAACCCCACGGAAGAGTTAAGCAGAGATCTCCAGGGTCTTACATTGCCCAGAACATGCAAGGAGGGCCTCCCAGTCTTAGGTCTGGGTGGGCCCTGATGATGTCTGTTGTCCAGGCTCATGTGGTTCCTTGGAGACAGGAGGCTCTGGCTCAGGCTGAGGCTCAGGCTGAGGCTTGGGGGGACCCAGTGCCCGGGACCCAGCGTCCCTAGAGAGCACCCGTAGCAATTCTCTCTCAAAGCTGTTGCCTGGGGAAAGGACAAGAGCACCTTTTGCTGAGAAGATGGGCAAGATGTAAAGCCGTTGTCTTCCATAGCGGAAAAGTTGACTGTGCTAGGGAAGGGTGGTAGGATTGCTAGGCTGTGGGGTGCCCACTTGACATCTGTGGTCACGATTGTGGGAAAGAGGGACGAAAAATCAAGGGACTGAAGGGGAGTAAACAAGGGGATGAGTGCTGCCTACACTGGGCAGAGAGGGACAGGGGGACGCTGAGGGTGGACAGTGCAAACATGGTAGGGCCAGCGGCCTGGATGTCCCAGTGCAAACATGGTAGGGCCTGACTCAGTGAGTCAGAGGACTATCGGTATCTAAAGTCAGCGGGTTAGAGCAAGAGGGGTTGATTGTTAGTGAGAGGCTCGAAATCAAGATTTTGCAGGTCGTTTGGTTGTTGGCGATGAGAAAGTGGGTGGATTAAGGGAAAGATCATTGGAAGTGGGGGCTGCAAGGGACAGAGGAATGAGGCTATAGAGTGCATGATCTTCTCCAGGAGTGGAAAACTGCCAAGAACAATGACAAGCATAAAAGCGCATGAGGAGCACAGAGAGCCAGGTCTAGAGAGCAGACATTTGTTGATGACCATAACAAGGAGGGCTGGTGGCTCGTGTCCTCTGCTGGCATACGCTGAAAAGGAGACAGAGGTTTGAGGGAGGAGGAAGAGAAATGATCTAGAGCAGAGGTTGGCAAACAACAATTAGCAGGCCCAATCCATCTTGCTTCCTGTTTTAATAAGTAAAATCTTACTGAAACATAGCTACACCCATTCATTTACATATTACCTATGTTGGCTTTGGCACGAACTCAGAGTTGAATGGTTGTTCCAGAGACCACAAGCCCTGCAAAAAGCCTAAATTATTTACCATCTGGTTCTTTTTTTTAATATATATATTTTATTTTTCTGTTTTAGACACAGAGAGAGTGCGAGCAAGGGGAGGGGTACAAGGAAAGGGAGGGAATCTTCCAGCAGACTCTACGCTGAGTGCAGAGCCCGACGCTGGGCTCAGTTTCATGACCCCGAGATCATGACCTGAGCCGAAACCAAGACAGACACTTAACCCACTGAGCCACCCCGGCACCCTTTTATCTATCTATCTTCCTTCTTTTCTTTTTCTTTTTTTTCTTTCTTTCTTTCTTTTCTTTCTTTCTTCTTTCTTTCTTTCTTTCTTTCTTTCTTTCTTTCTTTCTTTCTTTCTTTCTTTCTTTCTTTCTTTCTTCTTTCTATTTTATTTATTACTGTCTGGTTCTTTATAGAAAAAGTTTGCTGACTCCTGAACTAGAAATAGCAATGAAGAACGTTAACCTTATATTGCGAAGTAAGCACCATTAATATCACGATAACTTCTCGTGGCACACAAATGTCAAATCCTTCTGTTCCTTTCAGTCTGAGTCTGCTCGAGGTCACCAGCTCAACTATTTTGACCCAATTGATTTTGTTTTTCACAGTGAATCAACCCATTGGATGGCTGACATGACAGAACGGTGGGCTGCTTTAGCTTTGTGCAGAGAGAGAGATTTTTCCGTGTAAGCCGGAGTCAGCGTGCATAATTGTAATGTTTGAAATTTATAGAGGTGAATTTCGTCATATACCAATCCAGAGTGCCATTCATTCAAAAATGAACCACGGTCTCTGGCACTCCTGGCTGGTCTGTTAGGGTCCTAAGTAAAGATGCTAGTGGATCTGCTTCCCCAACCAATGTCCTGTTCTGCATAACTTGTTCCTTGCCATTAGCCTTAAAAATGGGCAACTGTCTGAGATGGCTTTGCCCAGCAGAAAGAGACCGGCAGGGACAGCATTCCCAGAGTCGCCCATCTGAGGCTTGCCTATAGTCACTCACATTCCTTCTCTGGAAAATTCAAATCTGGCAATAGAAAGACTCAGAATGATCAGGTGAGTCAAACAGATGATGAGACAGCAGAGTAAGGATTCATGTATGCCTATTGCTAAGCTTTGTGAAACTTTTTCTTTCTTTCTTTCTTCCTTCCTTCCTTCCTTTCTTCATTAAGATATTATTTATTGGGGTGCCTGGGTGGTTCAGTCATTAAGCGTCTGCCTTTGGCTCAGGTCATGGTCCCAGGGTCCTGGGATCTAGCCCTACATCGGGCTCCCTGCTTGGCAGGGGAGTCTGCTTAAATAAAAAAATAAATAAATAAATTTATTTATTTATTTGAGAGAGAGAGTGAGCGGGAGAGAACACAAGCAGGGGGGAGGGGCAGAGGGAGAGGGAGAAGCAGGCTCCCTGCTGAGCAGGGAGCCGGATGTGGGGCTCGATCCCAGGACCCCA
>NW_027777140.1:0-292 GCF_054177405.1 Leptonychotes weddellii | reverse complement strand
TGATTTCCAGAAAGCAATCAACTCTTTCTAGAAAAGAGGGGCTGAAATCATCTTTAGACATGCAACAATAAGATCAGGGAAGTCCAACATAGATGGGGGTAAGTAGAAACCAGCAGAACTTCTAATGGATGTATAAGGGCTAGATTGAGAGACTGAAATCCCTGGAAGTTCCAGCTATAAAGGAGTCATGAACCCACCACCAGTGTTCTCTTAAGGACAAATAAATAGAATTTGTTTTTCAAAGATTGGAAATGGGGCAGGGGAAATAAAACATTGCTCCATGAGGTACCCA
>NW_027777139.1:0-292 GCF_054177405.1 Leptonychotes weddellii | reverse complement strand
AGATAAAATTGTCTTATGTAGCAATGTGCATTGATCTCAATGAGATATTTCTATTTCTTATTCTCTTACATGAGAATATTACAGCAGGAAGAATTTAGTTTGCTTCACCATGTTAATACATGATCACAAAATGTGCATGAGTGTTATTGACTTATCTTGTACAGTACTAGGTATTCCTGTAACCACTTTTTTTTCCCCCTTGGCTGTATTAAAGCTGGTTCAGTGTTAACCAGGCAAGCATAGTTATTCACAAGTTATTACTTTATGTTTACTAATTCTGCTTAGTTATTGT
>NW_027777138.1:0-292 GCF_054177405.1 Leptonychotes weddellii | reverse complement strand
TTCTGGCTTGACACATTTCTGTTGAGAAATCTGCAGCTAGCCTTATGGGTCTTCCCTTGGAAGCTAAGGACTTATTTTTTCTTGCTACTTTTTAGATTTTTTTCTTTATCAGTATATTTTGCAAATTTAATTATAGTATATGTCAGTATTGTCCTGCTTGTATTGATTTTGATGCAAGTTCTCTGTTCCTCCTGAATCTAGATGTCTGTTTCCTTCCCCAGATTAGGGAAGTTTTCAACTTTAGTTCCCCAAAGATTTTCTATCCCATTTCCTCTCTCTTCTTCTGACTCTG
>NW_027777137.1:0-292 GCF_054177405.1 Leptonychotes weddellii | reverse complement strand
GTCCGTGCTGCATTTCCCATCTTAGAGCATGAACCCCTCGAAGGCGGGTCTCCAATTTACCCTTGAATCCCCTACAGTCCCCTACAGTCCCCAAAATGTCCCCTTAGCAGTGGCTTAAAAAATGTATCTGAAAAACATTTAGTCATGTAGTATTGTTCAGTTGCCCAAAATAAATCGGTGGGTTGAGCTGAGGCCCACGCGCATCTCAGCATGCAGCCTCCACTGCAGGGAGACTGGGGGCACATGTGCATTGGAGACACTCTGAGTCTTTCCTAGGACACTAGAACTTTCT
>NW_027777136.1:0-292 GCF_054177405.1 Leptonychotes weddellii | reverse complement strand
GATGGCTCATTTCCTCTTAGCGCTGAACACTCCCCCTTTGACTGGATGGACAGTTCCCGTATCCATCCACCCGCTGAAGAGCAGTTATGCACGAAGGGTCCCAAGGGTTGGCAGTTACGCATAAAGCTGCCGCGAACATTGTGTGCAGGGTTTTGTGTGGACGTGTGTGCTCATCTCCTTTGGGGAAACATCAGGGAGCATGATTGCTGGGTTGTATGGGAAGAGCACGTTCCGTTTTGTGAGAGACCACCGAATGGCCTTCCAGGGTGGCTGCCCCGTCTGCTTCCCCAGC
>NW_027777135.1:0-292 GCF_054177405.1 Leptonychotes weddellii | reverse complement strand
CCTCCTGAAGGCATTTTTTCTTCTTTTTTTATTAAAGATTTATTGATTTATTTGATAGAGAAAGACACAGCGAGAGAGGGAACACAAGCAGGGGGAGTGGGAGAGGGAGAAGCAGGCTTCCCGAGGAGCAGGGAGCCCGACGTGGGACTCGATCCCAGGACCCTGGGACCATGACCCGAGTGGAAGGCAGACACCCAACAACTGAGCTACCCAGGCGCCCCTGAAGGCATTTATTTATTTATTTATTTTTTAAAGATTTTATTTATTTATTTATGAGAGAGAGAGAGAGAGA
>NW_027777134.1:0-292 GCF_054177405.1 Leptonychotes weddellii | reverse complement strand
GAAGGGGGAGAAGGGGCTGCGTGTATATATCTTTCTCCGGAAGGGGCCTCACATCTAAGAAGACCACGGGCAAGGTCACGGCATACTGTTTCTTTTTTTTTTTTTTTTATTCTTATGTTAATCCCCATACATTACATCATTAGTTCTAGATGAAGTGTTCCATGATTCATTGTTTGTGCATAACACCCAGTGCTCCATGTGGAACGTGCCCTCCTCAATACCCAACACCAGGCCAACCCATCCTCCACCCCACTCCCCTCTAGAACCCTCAGTTTGTTTTTCAGAGTCCAGC
>NW_027777133.1:0-292 GCF_054177405.1 Leptonychotes weddellii | reverse complement strand
CTTCCTATTTTCTCCACTCCTGGGCCCCTGGCAATCACTAATCTACACTTTGCCTATTCTGGACATTCATATAAATCAAACCATACAACATGTAGCCTTTTGTTTCAAGCTTCTATCACTTAGCATGTTTTCAAGGTTCATCCATGTAAAGGCAGGTATCAGTACACTTCATTCCCATGTTCTTTTTTTTTTTTTTTTTTTTTAAAGATTTTATTTATTTATTTGACAGAGAGAGACACAGCGAGAGAGGGAACACGAGCAGGGGGAGTGGGAGAGGGAGAAGCAGGCTTCC
>NW_027777132.1:0-292 GCF_054177405.1 Leptonychotes weddellii | reverse complement strand
AGCCACCTTCTATCTGTACAACAAGAAATGTCGTTTAATCCTTTGTACCAGCTTCCCAAGGGTTGCTATGGGACTTAAATGATATATCAAAAGATGTGATGGTGGGGCGCCTGGGTGGCTCAGTTGGTTAAGCAACTGCCTTCGGCTCAGGTCATGATCCTGGAGTCCCGGGATCAAGTCCCGCATCGGGCTCCCTGCTCGGCAAGGAGTCTGCTTCTCCCTCTGACCCTCCTCCCTCTCATGCTCTCTGTCTCTCATTCTCTCTCTCTCAAATAAAAAAAAAAAAAAAAAA
>NW_027777131.1:0-292 GCF_054177405.1 Leptonychotes weddellii | reverse complement strand
GGTTCCTTCCTTCCCCACCTCCTTGTGCTCTAAAAGGCAAGTGAATCAAATCTGATTAGTTTGGAAAAACGAGTAGCAAACTTCTGGGCTCGCCTGTGAGGAGCTGAGTTGGGGAGTGGGGAGGAGAAGAGGCACGCTCCATTCTTTCCCCACCTTCATCTGGGGTTCTGACTTCACAGCAAAGCCTTCAGGGTTGGGAAAGAATTCTGGACAAGCACTGGGGCTGGCTCTGGACCCTAACATCATTGTGGACGGCAGATGTG
This sequence comes from Leptonychotes weddellii, assembly GCF_054177405.1. NCBI lineage: Eukaryota > Metazoa > Chordata > Mammalia > Carnivora > Phocidae > Leptonychotes > Leptonychotes weddellii. Next base: position 29 of record NW_027777131.1, on the reverse strand, counting down.
ACAGGAGCTTGGAAGGAGAGGCGAGTGGG
>NW_027777130.1:0-3644 GCF_054177405.1 Leptonychotes weddellii | reverse complement strand
AAAAAAAGAAGTCAGTGCAGGAGTTAAATCAAAAGGGAAATGCCCTTCCAGGTGAAAGGAGATTCTGAACACATTTGCCCATGAAGAGGGAAGATAGGCTTTCAACTGCACTAGAATGAGGTCCCTCTAATCTAATTAATCTAATTAATGGCAGTGGTTCTAGGAAGTCAATAGAGAACACTCTGGCAGATCTTCAACTAACTGCATAATGTGGGAATGATAAGGTTTATGGTAATGGTTCCCAAAGTGGGTCCTGACCAGCAGTGTCCCCAGCACATGGGAATTTGTTCAAAGCACACATTCTTGAGCCCCCAAGACTTACTGACATAGGAATTCTGGAAGTGTGCCCAGCAATCGTCTTCTGTCATGGTCTGCAGTAATTCCAAAGCATGCTCAAGTGACAGCCACGAGTCTGAAGACAAAGGAAAGTTTGTAAACCGACACACAAGAGCCACTACTTGGACTCTCTTCTCTCTTGCAGCTCAGCCTCTGGAGGATTTTTGGTTGCTCACTGAGGACAAAACCCGCAGGGCACATCTGGGGCTTTCATCACAAGTGATGTAAGTGTAGAAGAACACTGGCAGAATCCCTTACAAATACTATTTCAGCAAAAGCTGGAAGTGGGCATAGACTGGATGAGAGAGGGGATGGCAATATTCAGGGATGTTTTCACTTATTCTCAGCCAAAGTCAGGGGCAGTGGCTTCAAGAGGTTTCAACCAACACAGGGGACACTGCTCCAAATAGAAATCTGGCTGAGTAGGATCAGCTTATTTCTAACGAGACCTAAATATTGGAAGCCATTACAGACAGAAAAACAAAACAAAACAAAACAAAAACAGAAAATAATTTGGAGTAGTGTGATCATGCCTCTTAAAAGGCTGTGAGGTTGTCAATTGTCATGACTTCCACTGAGAACGTTTGGCTACATGAATCAAAAAGTCTAAACCATATTTATGCTTATCGTCTTAGCAAGTTCACTTAACCAAAATTTATCCTGAGGAAAAAAATCATGTTAATATTATATCCAGGACATGTGTCATCATTTATAATAGCACAATTTAGAAATTACGTAAGTACCTTAACAACAGAAGCTTGGCCACAAAAAATGATATATCTGTGCATTAGCATACTGACCACTAAAATTAAGTTTTCAAATAATTTTAAATATATGGGATCATTCTTTATGCCATGATGTTAAATGATGATGCGGGAAGTACGTCTATCTATACGGCAGGCTCAAAATTATATACATGGGTATGTAAGGACAGACAGAGAGAAGAGAAAATACTCCAAAAAGTTCATGGTAGTGATCTTTAGAAAAAGGAGTCAAGTTTTATTTTTATTTTTTAAAATAGTTTATTTTGCCTCTCACTCCAACTTACTTTATGATAATCGATTTACTTTATCACTGTTCTCATGTAGTTTTAATTAACTTTGTCATTTTAGTGTGTTATTAATTTCATTTCTCTGTTGTTTTAAGGATTTTGTTCTTTAGCTATCTAGGTGTCAGTTATTTATCTTACTTAGAATTATATCTTTTTGGAATGAAGTATGTCTTACAAGAGACATTTCAAAGAAAGAAACAAGAATGAACAAAGCAGCAATATCAAAAAATGATTCTAGAGAAAATTAAAATAGATATTAATAAATTAGAAAAGAGAATCAATACTTAGAATGTAAAATTCTTGAAAGAATAGATATCCTCAAAGAAAAAGGACTGCAATCAAATATATACTTGAAGAAACCTTGGTAAAATTGAATGAAGAAACTGGCTTTGAAAAGTAAGATATATTTGGGAGGCGGAGCAAGATGGTGGAGGAGTAGGAGGCCTGGATTTTGTCTCCTCTCAGCAATTCAGCTGGATAGGAATCAAACCATTCTTTTTTTTTTTTTTTAAGATTTTATTTATTTATTTGAGAGAGAGAGAGCACACGAGAGGGGGGAGGGTCAGAGGGAGAAGCAGACTCCCCGCTGAGCAGGGAGCCCGATGCGGGACTTGATCCCAGGATTCCGGGATCATGACCTGAGCCAAAGGCAGACGCTTAATGACTGAGCCACCCAGGCGCCCAAATCAAACCATTCTGAACACCTACGAACTCAACAGGAGATCGAAGAAAAGAAGAGCAACAACTCTCTGAACAGAAAAGCGACCACTTCCTGGAAGGTAGGACTTGCAGAGAAGTGAATCCAGGGCAATACTCGGGAGGATAGACGGCGGGGGAGGGGGCCTCCGTCAGCTGCTTCGGGCAAGTGATAGAGCTGCAGAGCACAAAATTGGAACTTTTAGAAGTCTGCTCCACTGAGGGACGTCACTCCGGTGGCTAAGCAGGGGGTGGAACCCTCCAGGACAGTGTGGTCTCAGGACCCTCAGGGTCACAAAAAGACCAGGGGTGCCTGAGTGAGGCAGAGCTCCCAGGTATCGGAGCAGGGAAGCCGGCTGCAGAGGCGGAGCCCAGGCGCGGGCTCTCAGCTCGGGGTTGCCATAAACCGTGATCCGCGGCACAGTCGGGCCCCTGCTCCTCCAGCAGGGACCCAACAAGCGGCAGATCCGGGGAGACTCACCTTCTTCCCCCGGGAGGAGCCGCGCAGGAGTGCATCGCAGGGATCTGCTGGGTTTGGAGACTCCACCGGGGTCGGGTGCCAGAGATAGAAACGCGTGGTCACAGGCCAGGTGAGACGGAGTGTGGCTGGAGACCGGGGAGACGGGAGTGACTGGAGGCTTTTCTCTGGGGGCTCAATGAGGAGTGGGACCCCGAGTTCTCGGCTCCCCCGGGGCGGAGATTGGGAGTCCGCCATTTTCACTCTTGCCCTCCAAAGCTATACGGAAAGCTTGCAGGGAACAAAAGCTCCGGAGAGCAAACCCAAGCAGATTAGTTAGCCAGGAGGGGGCAAGGGCGGGGCAATTCTGCCTCTGGCAAAGACATTTGGAAACCACAGCAACAGGCCCCTCCCCCAGGAGATCAGCGAGAACAGCCGGTCAAGACCAAGTTTACTGATCAATGAGAACGGCAAAACTCCAGTGCTAGGGGAATACTGCACATAGAATTCAAGGCTTTTTTACCCATGATTCTTTAGTCTTTCAAAGTTAATTTTTTTTTTTTAAGATTTTATTTATTTACTTGACAGAGAGAGACAGCGAGAGAGGGAACACAAGAAGGGGGAGTGGGAGAGGGAGAAGCAGGCTTCCCGCTGAGCAGGGAGCCCGATGCGGGACTCGATCCCAGGACCCTGGGATCATGACCTGAGCCGAAGGCAGACGCTCAATGAATGAGCCACCCAGGTGCCCCGAAAGTTAATTTTTTTTTAACTGGTTTTCTTTTTTTTGAATTTTTCTTTTTCCCTTTTTCAACCAACATCTTATCAATCCCTTTTTTAAAAAAACATTTTTATTTTTCATTTTTAGAGTCATATTCTATCCCTTCATAGTACTTACCCGTATTTTTGGCATATATACATAAGTTGTTCTCTCTTTAAAATTTTGAGATAGTTTCTTCTAACAGATTAAAATATACCCTAAATCTCTAGTGTATGGTTTTTTCCTACTCCCCTGCCTGATCACATTCTCTCCCTTTTTTTTCTTTTTTTTTTTTAAATCCTCTTCTTTCTTTTTTCAAAGAACTTCTTATCAATTCCTTTTATAAA
>NW_027777129.1:0-292 GCF_054177405.1 Leptonychotes weddellii | reverse complement strand
TATAATTATTAGGAAAGTTAATACATGAAAAGCACTTAGAATACTATTTGGCACATGGTGAGTGTTCAAGAAGTGTCAGCTGTTATTGTTGTTGTTGTCATTAATAAAAAATACAATGTTTTCCATAAGATTAGGACCTTGGAGTCCAGCCAGTCCCAATTTCCTCAATTCATTTTGCAGGCAAGCTAACTGCAGCCCATAACTTATCTATCATACAATGTCTGTGCTTTCCAGAGTTTAAAGACTAAGTGAGATAACTCACAGAAAAAAACATCATCTTTGGAGTCCTGAA
>NW_027777128.1:0-292 GCF_054177405.1 Leptonychotes weddellii | reverse complement strand
CAAGAATTTGCATTTCTAGGGCACCTGGGTGGCTCGGTTAAGTGTCTTCCTTTGGCTTGGGTCATGATCTCAGAGTCCTGGGATCGAGTCATACATCGGGCTCTCTGCTCAGCGGGGAGTCTGCTTCTCCTTCTCACTCTCCCTCCTCGTTCTCCCTCCCTCTCTCTCTTTCTCAAATAAATAAATAAAATCTTTAAAAAAAAAAAAAAAAGAAAGCAAAAAGAATTTGCATTTCTAGCAGAAGTTTCTAGGTGATGCTTCTGCTGCTGTTCTGAGGACCTTACTTTGAAAG
>NW_027777127.1:0-292 GCF_054177405.1 Leptonychotes weddellii | reverse complement strand
AAGTGTTTTAGCCAGAGTGTGCAGTGAGTACATAGCTCAGATCCAGACACATTCAGGTTTAAACCTTCACCATGCTTGGTGTATTTGTTTCCTACTGCCTGGGAAAAGATAGGACAAACTTTAAGGCCTTCCCTTGATCCTGTAGCCAGACTGCTGACAGTCTCCTTTTTGTTTGCTTTCTCTAGGATGGTGCTGACTGAATTTGTGTGATTTCTCCCAATCTGGCAGAGAGGGGCTGCTTTCTGCACATGCTCACTAGTTGCTTACAGAAGCTCACTGTTGTTGCCCCCCG
>NW_027777126.1:0-292 GCF_054177405.1 Leptonychotes weddellii | reverse complement strand
AATTTCTATTAATATGAGTTCTAAATCATGAAAACGCTTCCATTTGAAATCCACAATCCCTGTTTTCTTGCACAATGATGTAAACAAATATTGCATGCAAGAACCTCCATACATCAATTGCATCCCTGTCCTAGTACCCCTGGATCTTTTTTGTATTGTGAATGTCTGAGTGAGAGGGCTACACCTCTGTACAGAGAAAGTGATGTAGAGGGGCCAAAAACAATCTAGCAGGCACAAGCAATTTCTGTTTTTGCTCCCTTTCAAACTTAATTGAGAGGGAATTTGGGAAACA
>NW_027777125.1:0-292 GCF_054177405.1 Leptonychotes weddellii | reverse complement strand
TCCTTTCACTGGGATCCCTGCCCAGCACCTTCCTGTAGAGACGACTTAAGAAAAAAAAAAAAAAAAAAGGAAAACACACCATTCCAAGGAATTTGGAATTCCTTCCTCCTTCCGTGCTAGGTGCCTGTCCTCCACCTTCACTGCCTCCTCTGCCCCGTCATGCTCAACTGCTTTTGGTTTCTGTCTGGGCACCTGAACAGAGGATGAAAATCTCCACTGCAGCCTGGTTTAGGTCTTATGTAAGAATCTTGCACAGCACTGCTAATGTAAATTACAGTTTTTCTCTCTAGGA
>NW_027777124.1:0-292 GCF_054177405.1 Leptonychotes weddellii | reverse complement strand
TATAATTATTAGAAAAGTTAATACATGAAAAGCACTTAGAATACTATTTGGCACATGGTGAATGTTCAAGAAGTGTCAGCTGTTATTGTTGTCGTTGTCATTAATAAAAAATACAATGTTTTCCATAAGATTAGGACCTTGGAGTCCAGCCAGTCCCAATTTCCTCAATTCATTTTGCAGGCAAGCTAACTGCAGCCCATAACTTATCTATCATACAATGTCTGTGCTTTCCAGAGTTTAAAGACTAAGTGAGATAACTCACAGAAAAAAACATCATCTTTGGAGTCCTGAA
>NW_027777123.1:0-292 GCF_054177405.1 Leptonychotes weddellii | reverse complement strand
TAACATACAGTGCTATATTAGTTTCAGGTGTACAATATAGTGATTCACCAATTCTATACATTACTCCGTGCTCATCACAGTATGTTCATTACAGCATTGATTATAATAGCTCTTTAATCCCCATCACCTTTTTCACCCATCCCCCAGTCTACCCCCTCTGGTTACCATCAGTTTGTTCCCTGTAGTTAAGAGTCTGTTTCTTGGTTTGTCTCTCTCTCTCTCTCTCTCATTTTTTTTCCTTTGCTCATTTGTTTTGTTTTTTAAATTCCACATATGTGTGAAATCATATGGT
>NW_027777122.1:0-292 GCF_054177405.1 Leptonychotes weddellii | reverse complement strand
CAGGGAGCCTGCTTCTCCCTCTGACTCTCCGCCCTCTCATGTGCTCTCTGTCTCTCTCATTCTCTCTGTCTAAAATAAATAAATAAAATCTTTAAAAAAAAAAAAAAAAAAAAAAGAAGGACTACCTTATTCTGCTGGTGGGAGAGGGGATGTGGCCATCCTGCTGGGGAGCTTTTTTTCAAATCCCAGGTCCCCAAACTTTTACATTTTTCTCTACTACCTTTCACTATTTTTGTTTGGCAATTCCCAGGATTTATAGTTGTATTTAATCAGGGGGAACAGACAGAAATGG
>NW_027777121.1:0-292 GCF_054177405.1 Leptonychotes weddellii | reverse complement strand
CAACTGGTGATTGCCAGAGGGGAGGTGGGTGGGAGGGATGGGTGAAAGAGATAAAGGGAATCAAGAGCACACTTAACATGATAAGCACTGAGCCATGTATACAACCTTTTGGTCATTCTACTGTACCCCTATATACCTGAAACCAGTATAACACTGTAAGTTATACTCCAATAAAAAATAAATACAATTAATTTAAAAATTTTAAAAAGACTTGCAAGTTGAAATGACTCCTTGATCCATGGGCTGCAGAATGGATGTTGTGTTCACAGACATGAAAACAACATAAATCTCA
>NW_027777120.1:0-292 GCF_054177405.1 Leptonychotes weddellii | reverse complement strand
ACAGCATCTCAGGCAGGACAGCCCTGCCGCAGGGCGTGGTCACCGCCCCAGCGTCCACGTCCACGGGAGCCCACTGTGGCAGCACCGCCCTCTGCATCAGGGAGAGGCCTGAGTCTAGAAAGAGGAGCCCCGGAGCATGAAAGGTGAGCTGCAGAGTGTGAAAGCAGGGGTAAGAGCTGGAGGAAAAGCAGGCGGGGGAGGGTGCTAGAGGGTGCTGGGGAGGGAGGGGGGAGGTCACAGTTGTAAAGGGGGCTCAGGGAAGGCCAGTCAGAGCAGGTGACACTGGAGCAGA
>NW_027777119.1:0-3644 GCF_054177405.1 Leptonychotes weddellii | reverse complement strand
CCATTCACTGGTAACCCCAGGCTTACCCAGATTAATGGGTTAATGCCCTGGAGATTTCAGTCTCTGAATCTTTTTTCTTAGTGTTATAACCTTGTGAAGATTTTTAAAACAGAAAAAAAAAGAAAGATCAAGGGCGCCTGGGTGGCTCAGTCGGTTAAGCGACTGCCTTCGGCTCAGGTCATGATCCTGGAGTCCCGGGATCGAGTCCCGCATCGGGCTCCCTGCTTGGCGGGGAGTCTGCTTCTCCCTCTGACCCTCCCCACCTCATGCTTTCTCTCTCTCTCAAATAAATAAATAAAATCTTTAAAAAAAAAAAAAAAAGAAAGATCAAGCCAAGGATATTTTTCTTTCCCAGATAGGGAAAGTGTCTTTCTTGGACTGGGTCTGTTCTAGGCATCGGAGATGCACACAGCAGATAAGATGCCTGCTCCTGGGAGCTTGTGTTCCCATGAACTATTGAATTTATTATGTGCTTAGTCATTGATGTCTGTCACTTAGGATTAGATTCAGCTGCTTGTGACACAAAACCCAAAATAACAGTGGTTTAAAAAAGACAAGTTGATTCTGTCCTATGAATGAAATCTAGAGGTAAGCAGTTCAAGCCTGGAAAGCAGCTCTGGGAAGGCAGACTCAAAAGACCCTGGCTCCTTCTGCTTATTGCTTTGTCATCTCTAGGGTGTGGTTCTCTTCCTCTGGACAACTAGAGCTGTAGCCTTCACATCCGTGTTCCAGGCAGCACATGGAGGAAGAGGAATGAGGGGCTGAAGGGTGCGTGCCTATTGTCTTCCTAAGGAGGCTGGGAAATGTAGTTCTGTATGGCCATGTGTTCCATGTATCAGGGTTGGGTTTGGTTCTAAGGAAGTAGAGGAGAGAGGACACAGGAGGGCAACTAGCGATTGCTGGAACCACGTCTGTGCCTCATGACTCTGGTTAACCTTCCTTGAAGGCCTCTGTTGTTTTCACCGCCCTTCCTCCGAGATGTTTGGATGGTAGTCGTGCCTTTGTGTTGCCTGTTGAAGGAATGCCTTTGTTAGTACTGGCTGTAGGTTACATTTTCATAAAGCAGTCATCCATCTTCTTGCTCATCAGACTCCCACTTTGCAGATAAGTTGGACTCCAGGTATTGTATTGAATGAGCGAAGGGCTGTCACCCAGCCTAGTTCCAATCCAACGCCGGTCTCCAGTCTGCTGAGTTTGGAATGCTATTCCACAGCGGGCCACTCTTTCAGGATGCGATTCCCCAGGGGTCCTGAATCTGTGGCAGCTGTTTGGCTGGCAGTGACCGGGGAAGGCAGAGCAACCCCAGAGCTACTAGAAGGTGGTACTTGTGTAGGTTAGTCTTTCCTGCTTTAGGTCTGGGGCTTCCCTTGCTTATCAAATAGAGAAAAAAGATTAGGTGCTGTCTGTGAAATCTTTTCAGGACTGTGGAATCAGTGGGTGATCAATGAGGTAGGAGGGAAAAGATGAGAGAGAGGCAGCAGCTAGGGTAGAGTACTCTGATCTCCTTCCCCTACCCACTTCCATGAGATACTAAAGGGGGACCCCCCAGGTGGACTGAAATATTGGCCATCCCAGCATTGGAGAGAAATTGTTAATACTGTGGTATGTGTGCCCCCTAAGGGAAATGCAAATTTTATTATCTGAATTACACAGTCATTATGTTTTTATCCTCCTTTTTCACCAATCTCTATGTTATGAACACTTAATTCTGCCTTCCAACTTATTTTCTAAAATGCTGAGTTATTAAAAACACGTGTGTTTCCTACAGTTGCTCGATAGCTATAGTTAAATCATTCCTTTAGAGAGTGACTAGTCTAACCCTAGGCTTCTCAACTATTTTTACATCCTGGCATATGTAGAATACATGCAGTGCACTGGGTGATGGAGTTCCCTGGAGCTCACTGTTGGAGTTGGCGCACCCCTGCCTCACTTCCCATAGCCACTTAGCTTACCTGTAACTTGCTCCAGGCTCTGCCATGCTCACTGTCTTGGAATTCCTGGTTGAGTGCCTCATGTGATGTTGGACAGTGATAGGTATTACCCACACTTAAGCTGTTGTGTTTTCCATTGATTTGAAGATTTGTTAAAATGCTTTCAAGGAGAAAATTTGAGAACCTTTGATTTCTTCAAAATCCTTCAACAGCCATGCTAAGTTCATCAGAAACCATTTCTGTTTTTTAGGTTTTTTTTTTTTTAATGCAGTGAAGATCTCTTGAGTGTTTATATTGACAATGAAATTATATGAATGAGCTTAATAAAGAGAAATTGTGGGACACCTGGGTGGCTCAATCGGCTAAGCGTCTGCCTTCGGCTCAGGATATGATCCCAGAGTCCTGGAATTGAATCCCACATTGGGCTCCTTGATCAGCAGGAAGCCTGCTGCTCCCTCTGCTTGTGCTCATGCATGCTCGCTGTCTCTCTCTCTCTCTGTCTGACAAATAAAATCTTAAAAAAAAAGTTCTTTTCCTCTCCCTGTCCCTTTGCCCCTCCCCCCCTTAAAAAAGATATTTGAAATCTGTCTGTGGATGAAGAGGAGTATGTGCACCTCTCTCTAGGTTCTCTTTAATCCATTTATTTGTATTTTCTTTTTTTTAAAGATTTTATTTATTTATTTGAGAGAGAGAGACTGAGAGAGAGAGAGCATGAGAGGGGGGAGGATCGGGGGGGTCAGAGGAAGAAGCAGACTCCCTGCCGAGCAGGGAGCCCGATGCGGGACTCAATCCAGGGACTCCAGGATCATGACCTGAGCCAAAGGCAGTCGCTTAACCAACTGAGCCACCCAGGCGCCCCATTTATTTGTATTTTCTTAATGAGCATGTTGTGGATGAGACTAAAAGGCACTTTGGTCCTTTTGTCCTAATGGGTGTAGAAGGGTATAGAGCTGCGTGTTTGCTGCTCTAGCTCAGAGTAGCTTTAATTATCATATCCTTGTTTTCTGGCCTGACATGTAAGCCTTGAAGTACCCATGGAAAGGTATGGATTCGTGAGCTTTGTGTTCACTTAGCTTAACCAGGGCCATGGACTATTCTCAGCTTGAAGGCCCTCCCGTGGGATTGCACTCTTGACCTGAAGTAGTGACTGTGTGTGCCAAGAAGTGGACATTATACCGCTGACTCCATCGTGTGTTAGGCAGGAACAGGTCGGTCAGCACTGCACAGTGACTCGGGATCTCCTAAAGATGAGACCGTCCACAAGAGTGAGGATGATGAAGAGATGTGGATGGGCTGGCCAAGCCCAGCCTCGCTCCTTAGTACAGACATGTCAGCTGTATGGAAACAACATGTTCTTGTGGAATTCAGATTATTTTACTAGTCTCATTTTTTAAAATATTAGATATATAAGAAATGCGGCTTTTTTCACATTAGAAAGTATTAAAATCTTATAATTTTTTTAAGAACTTTTTTTAAAAAAACTTAATCTGGGGCACCTGGGTGGCTCAGTCTTTAAGCGTCTGCCTTCGGCTCAGGTCATGATCCCAGAGTCCTGGGATCAAGCCCTGCATCGGGCTCCCTGCTCAGCGGAAAGCCTGCTTCTCCCTCTCCCACTCCCCCTGCTTGTGTTCCCTCTCTCTCTGTGTCTCTCTCTGTCAAATAAAATCTTTAAAAAAAAAAAAAAAACTTAATCTTTTTTATTTATTTTATTTT
>NW_027777118.1:0-13866 GCF_054177405.1 Leptonychotes weddellii | reverse complement strand
CAATTCTAGCTCTTTTTATCCGTGTCTCCAAACAAGTTCAATAACATTTCTGAGCTTTATATGCAGCATGGTAATAAAAATAAATCCTTTTTGACAGGGTATTTATTAGGATTAAATGAGATGATGCTTCTGAAAGTATTTTGGAAGTATAATGCATTATTCAACTATTGGTAATTATTTCCATTTTCAAATTTGCCTTTCTTTCATGTAACCTTCCCATTTGGCCCTCTAAGCCATCCTATTGGATCCAGTCAGCATTTCTTCACCATTATACCCTGATAATGTTTCTCCATACAGACAGCTCCATGGATGTTAAGTTTTTCCTGTTTGGAGTCTGCTAAGTAGACCACTCTCTGACAGATTTAATTTTAAGAATGATTCTTTATGTCTTCACTATGCTTTATACCTCACCACTGGAAAATTACCTCAGGGAACATTTTTGTAAATTTACTAATAACCCCTCAGCAGCTAATGCTCAACACAAACCAGTTGATGAAAATAAGCATTCAGTAATGTAACATAATTTGAAACCCTTGCCTTATTGCAATGATTCTGGGTTCTTACAAGTACCACATTCATGTTTAGTCAAGTTAGATGGTCCCAAATTTGGATAAATAACATTTTATTCATTAGTACTCAGATTCTTAGGTGATTTCTCTGACTTCAGTACTCAAGTGTCTGAGGTCTGAAATGGAGTTTATTATTGCCATTGTTAGTGAATTCTTCACATAAAACCTATAGTTATGGGATTCTATTAGTAATTACTTTTGTTTGCAAAGATAATAATGCCATCTCTGGGAATATTCAAAAAGCATCTAGTGCAATCTGGACACGCCCTGTGCATTCAAGTGTTTGAATTCATTTTTGGCAACATTTTAAAGAATTTATCATTTTTTCAACTAAGGTCATATAAGCCCTCATTTGCCAAGCAAAAAATATATTTTCTCTGACATATGCCAAAACAATTTAAGCAAGTATATGTATGGACATAAATATCAGGGCCCTAAAAAATAAAATCTACATTGAAAATGTTGCTTTTCTTCCCATTACATGTAGCTACTATTGCATAGTCTGAAAACAAACCAAATTCTCTTTGACAATTTGAATGTAGAAAATACCATGACATCATGACAGATGTACAGCTAGATCCAAAGAGAATAGAGGTCTGTTCTAGGTTAAAGGGAAAGATGTTTTTGTTGTGATAGATTTAGGACTCTTAAATATATACTGTTAAATACAGGATTTTAAGTGACAGGATCCATTTCTTTGATAATGATTTAATAAACAGTATATATTGTAGTACCTACATTCCAAGAGGTTTTATTCAGAAATTAGGTGGCACCTCCTCTAGGAATCCACTAAGAACTCATTATCCTGTTACAGGTTCTCTTCTTTGGTGTTCCTATAATATCCCATGCACATCTCCACATTTACATTTAATACATAGCCTTTATTTATGTGATTTTACCTATAGATCTGAGCCTTTTGAGTGCAATGCCTTTCTTATTCATCTTCAAAAAAATTGCACCTAGCCATAGTGTTTGGCACACAGTATAGACAGAGCAAAACAAGAAATGATTAAGTGAATAAATTAATAAATAATCCATAATCTGCCATCTAAAGGAAAAATGGTATTACCATTGATTTGACTCATTGTTCTTATTTCCTTATTCATTCCACTTGTAACAATCTAAATGAGAATATCACTGTACTTTTTATAAACCAAAAGAAGGGATGCCTGGGTGGCTCAGTCAGTTAAGCATCTGCCTTAGGCTCAGCTCATGATCCCAGGGTCCTGCGATGAGTCCCCCATCAGTCTTCTTGCTCAGCAGGGAGCAGAACCTGCTTCTTCCTCTGCCTGCTGCTTCCCCTGCTTGTGCTCTCTCTCTGACAAATAAACAAATAAAATCTTTAAAAAAAAAAGAAAATATATTTGAATCTTTATCAGAAACTATCCTATTATGATTTGTATCCAGTGGTTTGCTCAGAAATCTTTAAGAGTTGGCTCTCTGAAAAAAAAAAAAAAAAAAAAAAGTTGGCTCTCTGGGTTGGGGGTGGGGAGGAGGAAGAAAGATGAAAAGGCTTGATTTGTAGCATTTTCTGATTTCTCTGGTGTAACACTCCTACCATGGCCAAATTACCAACACCATGTCACTGACACAGAGTTGGGAAGAGATATGCACAGCTGGCTCTCCTGAGTTCATGAAAACAGCCTCCAGGACACCATTGGCTGCTCCTTCAACTAGGTTTGCTGAATTGGCTTCTCCTACAGGTTCTCAGTTGCTCCTTTCAAGGATCGACTTCAGTGGGGGGAGGTAATAAATCGAGGACATTAGGGCTAGCTGTAGGCTGCCAGGATCCTTAAAAATGTTATCTTGAAGTACAATTCTTAAGACCACCAATAAACCACAAGAATAATTATATCTAGTCTTTTTCAGGAAGCATATTTCAAAACTCATATAAAAGCATGAAAAGTACAAGATGAGTACTTTTGGAATCTATTTTGATTTGTACTGGAGAAGGCTGTATTGTAGTTAATAATTTCATCCTTTTGGCGGGGGGAAGTAGACCGTTATCTCAAGAAAAAAAATCCTGTGTTGTTTTATGTTAATGACTTCCTTCTTCATTTTTCAATTAATTTAAGCTTAGATTGTCTCTGCTAGTAAAACTCCAGAACTTTAAACATTTGTGGTAAGCCACATGTTTACATATTTATGCATCTTAGGTATCTTGGTTTCTGGCTTACAGTTATTAGAATCAAATGAGAAAAGACCAACTCAGCAATACTATAAACATCCTACTGACTGAGGCTTTGAAAGAAATTAAGAGTAATGAGAGCTATTTAATCCATAACCTGACTTCTGGTGATTCATTGAATTTTTTTTTAGCCATCTGGGCTCATGGAAATATTCTAAAATATTTTATTAGTGATGAAGTCCTGTGATTATTTTAAATCACAATAGTGATGAATATACAAGGGAGAGAGGGACTTCAGATAAACATTTGTGGACGTCTTCACTACCCATACTGTCAAAAATTATTTGAAATTATTCTGTAAAATATTGATATATGTAAAACTTTCAATAGTCAAAATGAAGTATATCGATGGCAATGTGTTTCTAATTTTTTCGTCTACAAGTAACCTTTGGAGTTCAGTAAACAGCACCATTTTTTCTAAGAGTTTAAGCTTAGTATATTTTTAGAAGAAGCAGGATAATTCATTGAATTCTGGGTGCACATATTAAGTTCAGAAGTCATATCTTTCTAAAAATAGGAGTAAACAGAAATAGGCATCTTGAGCACAAGATATTACAAAGCTCTAATTCCAAAGACAGGCTCCTATTGCATTCAAATTATATGCAAATTAAAAATGGAACAGTATGCTTTTCATTGATTTGTGCCAGATTACACAAGATAAGAAGTTCTCAATACCAGATGAAATGAAACCAATAATTGGAACATCCTGGGCCCTTAAATGCAAGCTTAACAGCCATGCTCATTTCAGTAGGATAATGAACCATCAGGAGAAGGTCAATTATGATCAACACGTCTGTTTATTAAACCTTATTGAGGCAGAAAGTTGTGTAATGTATTTACACAATTATATAGCCATATATACATTTATATGAATATGTATATACAAATGGTGTAAGGGAAAAATTCTCTACAAGGTATTTTTATAACTCATGATAAATGTTGATCATATTTTCTATGAAATCTAGATTTTGCCAGTTTGTACCCTTTGAAATAGCAAAGGCATATATCTCATTTGCCTTACTTCCAAGACCAAAATTATTTCTTGATAATGTTGGTGTTCCACAGAACAGGTGGTCAACATGTGAAAACCTTTTGAATCACTTCTTTTAATGTGAGTCTGGCTATTAATTAAATGCAACAGATTATCTAGCATTCTTTATTTTTTTTTTAAGATTTTGTTACTTATTAAAAAAAAAGAAGATAGTAGGAAGGGAAAAATGAAGGGGGGGGGACATCGGAGGGGGAGACGAACCATGAGAGACTATGGACTCAGAAACAAACTGAGCGTTCTAGAGGGGAGGGGGGTGGGGGGATGGGTTAGCCTGGTGATGGGTATTAAAGACGGCACATATTGAATGGAGCACTGCGTGTTATATGCAAACAATGAATCATGGAACACTACATCAAAAATAAAAAAAAAAGACTCACACATCTTTTCTTGGGTATATGCTCAAGACAGGTGCAGGGCCCTCCACCGGAGGCTGTAGGATGGATCACGACACGAAATGAGCTTTAATGAACTGCCCACCTGGAGACATCATGCTTTTTAAATGTTTTCCCCATAGCTAAAGCTCCTCATTTTAAATACAAAGTTTTGGAAAAAACACATAATAAAAATCTTATTAGTATGCATTAATCATATCCCCATTTCTAATGTTCTATAATAAAAAATAAGCATAAAGAAACATACAGAAAATAATTTACAAGAACCCAATAATCTATTACTCAGCTTAAACAGATTTGTCACTGATGTTTAAGACTGAAGGAATAAAAACATTATGTCCCTCACAAACTCCATCCTATTGTTTCCCCCTTGTCCCAGAGATAAGTCACTATCCTTCTGTGTATATTGTTCTCCTTCAAGTGCAGTAGACATTTATAGAACTTTCAGAAGGCATCTCCTAACCAAAATCTCTAGTGATATACACATGATTCATTATTCTCCCATTACTTAGGCTTAGAGATAAGTATCATTGTTGGATTTTATTAACTCATTATATCACATTGAGTATCATTATTGTAATTCAAAAGTTTGGCATTTCTCTCTCAGACCATGCTATTTCTCTGCTATTTTACCTTGATGGGTTATAAGCAAATTATTGTTCATGCCACAAGATTCCTTAAATAATAAGTGACCAGGAGATAGAACCTTGTTATTCTTAATGATGAAATGCCAAAAAAATGTATCTAATCTTCTATATCCATATTAAGATAAACAAAAACAGTAAACTGATTTCTGCTTTCATAATTCTACTATCTGATTCTTATCTCTTTTTTATTCTTATTTCCTTGTCTTTCTATTCTCTAAGTGAAATTTGAATATTTAACTTTAAATTTCTCCTAAATTCATATCCTCCATGATATAGTTATGACTAGAGAATTGAATTTATTTGTGGTCTGGCATGTTGTGTTTGTATACCGGGTTGGTGGGATGTGGGAATTGGTTTGGGAACACATTGCGTCTCACTCATCTCACTCTTACTGGCAATCAACAGGTGAGGTGTTGGAGGCTGACAAGATAAAATCCCCCCCGATCCCAATTGGATGTCAACATTATAGTACCTTGGGCATAAACAATAGAGCAATCTTGCCCCTGTGAATAGTTGGGTGGTTGACATATGATTCAGCTCCAAAGACCTCCTGGTTACTCTGGTGAGCTTTCACTATATCTGCTCACCCAGGTGTTCTAAGAGAGTTGAGTCTTCTCCACTAGGGCACAACTTCCTTAAGATTGACTGGTTTCTTGCCTCCTTAGTCATCCTCAGGTGACATCTCCTGATGTCTTTCTATACTCAAAGATACAAGCTGTCCTTTCTATAAACACAGAAAGGCCTTAAATTGTTCTCTAAGGATTGTGTTTCATTCTTTTGTGAGTAGTAAGAAGAGCAGAAGGAAAGAAAACAAAATTGCTTCCATATCTAAATGGTCTAAATGTTTATACTTATTCATATCATATTTACTTTCCATAACAGTTTCATAAATTAGGTATTGCTTCTCTGTTTTATAGTACTGAACATTTAAGTAACTTGTTCAATGTTACTTTACTAATTAGAATTGAGTGAAGAAACAAATTTGGATGTGGCTGATTGTTAATCATAATATTATAACCATTACTGGCTTTGCCTGTACATTCCTAAAAATGAACATTATGGAGGCATAGGACATGAAGTATTAAAGATTGTAGAAACCTTGTTTTATTTTTAACATATGAAAATTACTTCTTTAGCAGGATGAAACCACACCTATGTTCTTTTTTTTTTTTCAAAGATTCCATTTATTTATTTGACAGAGAAAGACACAGCGAGAGAGGGAACACAAACGGGGAGTGGGAGAGGGAGAAGCAGACTCCCTGCCGAGCAGGGAGCCCGATGCGGGACTCGATCCCGGGACTCCAGGATCATGACCTGAGCCGAAGGCAGTCGTTTAACCAACTGAGCCACCCAGGCGCCCCTCACACCTATGTTCTTGATGAGGAGAATCAAAAACAGGCATTTTTCTTGGACAGACATTTACTTGTTTGATCTAAATGACAGAGTCAAGGATGACTCATATCACCAAAGAATTTTTATCAAAGTATGTTTACCAAAATACAGATTGTTTTAATCTAATCCTCTAAAATAACATCAAGGATTTTGTTTCCATATTGCTAAATTCACTTTTCAACTGACAATAGGCATGAATCATTTCATTTCACCAGTTAATTAGTTTGGTTACAAGCTACTGAAAATAGAGGCTTTGAAGTAGAAGTGCCTTTCAATTATATCTGTCTGAGTCGGTGCATTCCAAAAAGAAATGGAAATCACAAATTCAATGTGAATTAGCAAAAAATGGACCAATGAGTAGACAACAAATGAAGATTTTTTTTTTTCTCTGTAAAACCCTTCTCCACAAGGGACTGAATCAAGAATCTGCCTGCTTTAAGCAGCAGAACTACCTGAAAAATAAGTAGAAGTTTTCCTCCTTTAACCTAATCACTAGGATTTTTATCTGTGGTTTGCAAGCAATAGTGCCAGGTGCATGGTCTTTGAAGTACATTCTTAGAGTCACCTGATAGCCTTTTATCCAGTTATGATGCAGTTACATTCATTTTTTTAAAGATGAAGTTATTTACAAACATTTTCTCTTTTTCCACTGGTAATGTCGGAAATGGCTTCACAGAAGAGATGACAGCAAAGCAGGATTGTGAAACATGAATTGCAGTCAAATACAATTTTTACTATAAGGTGGGTGTGACTCAGAAATTAGGTGTTTTCACAAACAACCTAATCAGCACCCTTACTGTCCTTCCCAAACCACTGTCCAAGAGGGCTTGCTGAGCACTGTGCATGCCTGATACTGCACCAACCACAAACCAGAGCTGATCAGCATGCTCCAAACCTCTAATTATTTACAGAGTAGTGAGTGATTAATAGACTCTGTAGAAAAAAGAGAGAGAGAGAGAAAAAATATGACGAGAAGGAATCCAGAGTTCTTTTGAGGCAAATATCAAAACCAAGTAAAAGCTGATTTTTATATGCCATTTTTCTCAGCTGAGAATCTCAATTAAATATTCTCCAAAACATCAGCGTATGTTCCTGTTCACTGGGGCCACTTTAAAATACTTAAGTGTAGTCAGTTATCAAAGGACACCAAGTAATGTTCAGTAGATTTTTAACATTAATATGTCCTATTATTTTTTTTTAAAGATTTTATTTATTTATTTGAGAGAGAGAGAGAATGAGAGAGAGCATATGAGAGGGGGGAGGGCCAGAGGGAGAAGCAGACTCCCTGCCGAGCAGGGAGCCCGATGCGGGACTCGATCCAGGGACTCCAGGATCATGACCTGAGCCGAAGGCAGTCGCTTAACCAACTGAGCCACCCAGGCTCCCTGTCCTATTATTTTTTAATTCCCTAATAACAATGAATCAATCTATTTTTTTAAATCAATCTATTTTTGATAAAAGATACTCTAGTGTACTCAGAGAGCCACACTTCAGCTGTGAGCCCAAGGACTGCTCCCGATCACCTGTGACCCACTGAGAAGTCAGTTTTCAGGACCTCAAGTTCCTCATTTGTAACATGGGGCCTGATTTTACATGATTGTTAAGTTACTCCTCTATCCTTTAAAAAACTCTCACATTTCTAAAATTACTTAATAGTCATGAGACTTTGCAAAGCTACTCCACACAATATTGTTTATCAGGACTACTATCACATTAGATTCTGTCACCACTTAGAGTTAAAATTAATTCTGCTCAAACAAAGTTGATTCACAGAATCAGCCAGAGAACATAAATTACTCTATGAATTCAGTGAATTTTCAATTAAAAATCTGAATAGGGTTTATTTAACTCTTCAAAATGCTAACCCTAAAATTCACAACAAAAAGAATAAGACCAAGAGAAGTCATAACTAATTATCTAGTAGTTACTATTTGTCAGGAATAATTCTAATGCTTTACATGAATAAGAACACTTAAGTTTTGAAAGAACATTCTGATATAGAAACTATTTTTTTTAAAAGATTTTATTTATTTATTTGAGAGAGAGAGACTGAGAGAGAGAGCACATGAGAGGGGGGAGGGTCAGAGGGAGAAGCAGACTCCCTGCTGAGCAGGGAGCCCGATGCGGGACTCGATCCCAGGACTCCAGGATCATGACCTGAGCCGAAGGCAGTCGCTTAACCAACTGAGCCACCCAGGCGCCCATGATATAGAAACTATTAATGCTTTCATTTTGCAGATGAAAAATTGAGACACAAAAAGTCCAAGTACCTGGCCAATGTCGTATTGTTAAAAGAAGATAGAATTGAGATTTTCCTCTAATATGCTATCTCCAAACATTTCATGGTAAGCCAGTACATTATACCACCTATATAGAAAAGTAAAATGGGAAGATTTGACTTAATAAATAGCATAATAGGATGAAATTACAATATTATAATTTTGGCACAGACAGATAGAGAAATGGAACTGAAGAGGTGGCCCAGAAGCAGATAGATGCAGATATGTCTACTTAGAATATACAAGAGATAGTGATTTTACACCCACATCACTAGAGAGATAATGGATTATTCAACACATGATGTTGGAAATATTGAGCTGCCAAATGGAAAAACAAAATATAAAAGAATATTTATCTTATATTATGAAAAATATAATCCAGAGGGAATAAACATGTAATTTAAAAGAACAGTTATATGTCCTCAGAGTAAGAAGAGTTTTTAAAATAACACACATGCACACACACACAAAGGAAACAAAGGAAAAGCATGATTCACTTCACTACATTGAAATTTAAAGCTTCTGTATGACAACAAAAACAAATACTAAACATAAGCCATAAATTGCAAAATTATATTTGTATTGCCTATAACTAATCAATATTTAATTTCTGAATGCATTATGTTTCTAAAAATAACAATAAATAAATAAATAAATAAAATTTAAATAGACAGATCATAAAAGGAAAATCTGAATTGCCAATAAACATATTTAAAGCTCAATATTACTAGAAATTAAGGAAATGTTTATTAAAGCAATGAGATAGGGGCTCCTGGGTGGCTCAGTTGGTTAACCATCTGCCTTCAGCTCAGGTCATGGTCTCAGGATCCTAGGATCGAGCCCCACGTCAGGCTCCCTGCTCAGCCAGGAGTCTGCTTCTCCCTCTGTTCTCGTGCTCTCTCTCTCTCTCTTTTTCTCTCCTCTCAAATAAATAAATAAAATCTTAAAATAAAAACAATGAGATATAATTTCATACCTATCAAATTGGCAAAAATAAAAATATATGTTATATATACATATAAAACTATATAAGATAATATCATATAGGCATAGACTTGGAGAAGCAGAACCTTGTCTGCATTGCTAATAGGCATGTATACAAGAATAACCACTCTGAAGAACAATTTGGTAATATCCACTAGAGCTAAGCATCTACTAAGAATACTAAGAATCAACAATTCTTTGTGCATGGGTATCTATTGAAAAATACTTTTAATATTGAAAAATGAAACAACCTAAATTTTGAATAGAAAAATGAATTAATAGTTAATCATTCTATATTTTTCTAAAATCCAGAAATTTGTATAATATGTGGTTATTAAAATATATTATATCTACATGTATTAATGTAGATAAATCTTGATAAATATTTCATTTACATAAATATGAAAACACAAAGTAATGCTATGTTTGCAGACATGATTATTATAGATATGAGTTTGATTATACATGATACAAAGAAGGCTTTCAATTTTATACCAATATTTTAGTTCTTTTTAGAATAATTTACTTAGTTTTTAAAGATTCATGTCGTAAAAACTACCAAACCATGTGTTAAATATGGATAGTGGGTACATTGTGTTTACTATTGTGTACCTTTCCTGTATCTTTTTAATATTTCACAATTTAAACATTGAAATTTAAATTGTTTTTTTTTTAAAGATTTTTATTTATTTATTTGACAGAGAGAGACACAGCGAGAGAGGGAACACAAGCTGGGGAAATGGGAGAGGGAGAAGCAGGCTTCCTGCCAAGCAGGGAGCCTCATGTGGGGCTTGATCCCAGGACCCTGGGACCATGACCTGAGCCGAAGGCAGACGCGTAAGAATTGAGCCACCCAGGCGCCCCAGAGATTTAAATTGCTTTAAGCTAAGTGGAAGCAATGTAAATTTTATGGTTTTGGCTTTTCTCTGGTCATCTGAAAGACTGAAAATAAGCTCTTTTAACAACATCATTATCACCCAGCACAACAGATTTGATTTATACAAAAATATTTTTAAATTTACATACTGAAAATTCAGAAAGTAAATGTATCTTCAATAGCACATCTAAAGAAATCTCTTGACTTGGAAATACAATGTAAAACAAAGGAGTAAAGCAATGCAGTTATCAAATAGGTTGTAACATCTTACAAAATATCACATTTTTATTTATATATATAATACACACACACACATACAGAATGATTGTTTATTTTAAAATGCGATGCCCAGATCTTGATTTCTAAGCATTTTAGTGAGTTGAATAGTGTCCCTCCAAAATTCGCATCTACCCAGAACGCCAGAATTTGCCCTTATTTGGAAAAAGGGTCTTTGCAAAGGTCATTACTTAAGATGAGGTCATACTGTACTAAGGTGGGCCCTAAATCCAATGACCGGTGTCCTTATGAAGACAGGGCACAGAGAGACATACAGGGAAGAAGTCACATGCGATGATTCAGGCAGGGATTGGAGCGAGGTAGCTGCAAACCAAGAAATGCCAAGCACTGTCAGCAACCAACAGAAGCCAGGAGAGAGCAGGTATGGAACAGATTATCCTTCAGAGCCTCCTAAAGGAATCAAGCATTGTCTTCTAGTGACACAGAGTAATGAAGTGAACAAACACACACACACACACACACATACACACAGCCAAAATCTATGATGGGTTATGTCAAAGGGACGCACAAGCCAATCTGAGAGAGCTCCTAATGGCAAAAGCAACTTAAACAATATAATAAGTAATAATAATATCAGATTATCAAGCTAAGCATAAAGTAAATCTCCATAAGGATATACTGACATAAGTAAATAAGTGAATAAATAAAACACTGGGAAAGAAGGGACAGTTCTTTCTTACAGAAGAATTCCAGTTAATCAGTGTAGAAGGAATTGCAGTGGGCATGATCCATTGATGAATGCTAAAATTTGTAGGTGAAACTTTAAAGAGAAACAAGATCTTTGCAAAGCCCCAAAGTTTCTCCCCCAAATTTACTAAATATGGTTTCAATATATGACCACAAGTTCCTTGATACCCATCCCTCTAGGAGGTGTAAAGCCCTTCCCTTTTGAATGGGCTGGACTTGGTGACTTGCTTCTAGTGAATGGAATATGGAAAAAGAAAAATAGTAACTTTAGAGTAAGAAACCTGACAGACACCATCTTAACCAGTGATCAAGATAAACATCACCAATGAAAAGTTATGTAGATATCATGTTACCCTTGATATGATGCAATGGAAAGAATACATAATATCTGTGATATTCCTCCCCCCAAATCCAAAACCTCCATCTAGTCACAAGAAAATATCAAACATATCCAATATGAGGGGACATTTAACAAATGACATTTAACAAAATACCTAACCAGTATCTTCAAAAGTGTAAAGATTATGAAGACAAGGAAAGACTGAGAAGTTGTCCCAGTTTGAAAGAGACTTAAAGAGACATGACAACTAAATGCAATATGAGATCTGGGATTAGATCCTGAAACAGAATAAAGGTAGTAGAAAAACTGGTGAAATCAAATCAAAGCCTGAGGTTTATACCAATATTATATAGTATATAATATTAGTATAGTATTATACTAATGTTAATTTCTTAGTTTTGACAAATATATCATAACCATGTAAGATATTAACATTAAAGGAAGTCAAAGGAAGAATACAGAGAAACTACCTATCTTTGTCACTCTCTATTGATCTAGAATTATTTCAAAATTAAAAGTTAAAAAAATGCATGGTACCAAAATTTTTATATATAATTAATTTCAGACTCTTTATAAAGCTCACTCATCATCTTAATTATATATGGGGTTAATAAATAGCCTAGCCAAGTAAATAATTTGTTCAAAGTCACAGGGCATATTAACAACAAAGGAGGCCGCCGCCGCGCCGCGGCTTGAGGGCGGGAGGCTGGGGGAGGGTAGCGGAGCCGGCGCCGCCGCCATGTTGGGTCTGAGGCGGCTGCTGTAGGCGCCGACGGAGCGAGCGGGCTTGCGGAGCGGCGGCAGCGGCGTGGGATCGGCCTCTCTGCGAGCGGCCCGGAGCGGCGGCGGCGGCGGCGCCATGAGCGGGGGCACCCCTTACATCGGCAGCAAGATCAGCCTTATCTCCACGGCGGAGATCCGCTACGAGGGCATCCTCTACACCATCGACACCGAGAACTCCACCGTAGCCCTCGCCAAAGTCCGGTCCTTTGGTACAGAAGACAGACCAACAGATCGTCCAATACCACCTCGAGATGAAGTCTTTGAATACATCATATTCCGTGGGAGTGATATTAAAGACCTCACTGTGTGTGAGCCACCAAAACCACAATGTTCTTTGCCTCAGGACCCAGCTATCGTTCAGTCTTCACTAGGCTCACCTACTTCTTCATTCCAGTCAGTGGGTTCCTATGGACCTTTTGGCAGGATGTCGACATACAGTCAGTTCAGTCCAAGTTCATTAGTCGGGCAGCACTTTGGTGCTGTCGGTGTTGCTGGAAGTTCTTTGACATCCTTTGGAACAGAAACATCAAACAGTGGTACCCTATCCCAAAGTACTGCAGTTGGTTCTGCCTTTACACAGGATACAAGATCGCTAAAAACATAGTTATCTCAAGGTCGTTCAAGCCCTCCAGTTAGACCCTTTGAGAAAAAGCCCAACCATGGAACAAGCAGTACAGACCGCCTCGGCCCACTTACCTGCTCCAGCACCTGTTGGGAGAAGGAGCCCTGTATCAACCAGGCCTTTACCATCTACCAGCCAGAAAGCAATAGAGAATCAAGAGCACAGGCGAGCTGAAGTACACAAAGTTTCAAGACCAGAAAATGAGCAACTCAGAAATGATAGCAAGAGACAAATAGTTCCAGGTGCTCCTTCAGCTCCAAGGAGAGGGCGTGGGGGTCATCGAGGTGGCAGGGGACGATTTGGTATTCGACGAGATGGTCCAATGAAATTTGAGAAAGACTTTGACTTTGAAAGTGCAAATGCACAATTTAACAAGGAGGAAATAGACAGAGAATTTCATAATAAACTTAAATTGAAAGAAGATAAACTTGAGAAGCAGGAGAAGCCTGTAAATGGTGAAGATAAAGGAGACTCAGGAGTTGATACCCAAAACAGTGAAGGAAATGCAGATGAAGAAGATCCACTTGGCCCTAATTGCTATTATGACAAAACCAAATCCTTCTTTGATAATATTTCTTGTGATGATAATAGGGAACGGAGACCAACCTGGGCTGAAGAAAGAAGATTAAATGCCGAAACATTTGGAATCCCACTTCGTCCAAACCGTGGCCGTGGCGGGTACAGAGGCAGAGGAGGTCTTGGTTTCCGTGGTGGCCGAGGGCGTGGTGGTAGCAGAGGTGGTGCCTTCACCACCCCTC
>NW_027777117.1:0-292 GCF_054177405.1 Leptonychotes weddellii | reverse complement strand
TCTTACATTCCTCTCTTATTCCTTAGTGTCAATGATCATAATGGCAGCAAGAATATATTTAGCATTTATCATGTGCAAATCACCATGTTATGTTTTGCACACTTTAATTCATTACTCTTCCCCACAGCTTTTGAAGAAGTCGGCCTTTTTACCCCCATTTGGCAGATGACAAAACTTCGTCTTTTTTTTTTTTTTTAAAGATTTTATTTATTTATTTGAGACAGAGAGAATGAGAGACAGAGAGCATGAGAGGGAGGAGGGTCAGAGGGAGAAGTAGACTCCCTGCCGAGCA
>NW_027777116.1:0-292 GCF_054177405.1 Leptonychotes weddellii | reverse complement strand
GAGGGCTATGGGAAACCATTGGAGGATGTTGAACAATGACATGATATGTCTTACTAACCAATGATGAATATTAGTTGGTCATTTCAAATTTGAAGGTAGTGCAGTATTTGCCAATCACTCCACACAGGACACATTAGACACTGCAGTGAGTGTCTCCTGAGAGTATTACTGAAAAAGAGAATTTTCTTTTTTTTTTTTTAAAGATTTTATTTATTTATTTGAGAGAGAGAGAGAATGAGAGACAGAGAGCATGAGAGGGAGGAGGGTCAGAGGGAGAAGCAGACTCCCCGCC
>NW_027777115.1:0-292 GCF_054177405.1 Leptonychotes weddellii | reverse complement strand
GGGAGAAGATATTTGCAAGTGACATATTCAATAGAGGTTTAGTATCCAAAATATATAAAGAATTTATACAACTCAACACCAAAAAACCCCCAAACAATCCAATTTAAAATGGGCAGAAGACATGAACAGACATTTCTCCAAAGAGGACACACAGAGGCACGTGGGTGGTTCAGTCGATGAAACATCCGCCTTCAGCTCAGGCCATGATCTCAGGGTCCTGGAATCGAGCCCCACATAGTGCTCCCTGCTCAGTGGGGAGTCTGCTTCTCCCTCTCCCTCTGCCTCTCCCCCC
>NW_027777114.1:0-292 GCF_054177405.1 Leptonychotes weddellii | reverse complement strand
AGAGAATGAGAGACAGAGAGCATGAGAGGGAGGAGGATCAGAGGGAGAAGCAGACTCCCTGCCGAGCAGGGAGCCCGATGCGGGACTCGATCCCGGGACTCCAGGATCATGACCTGAGCCGAAGGCAGTTGCTTAACCAACTGAGCCACCCAGGCGCCCCAGATTTATTTATTTTAGAGAGAGAGCACAAGGGGGCGGTGGGGGGGACAGAGGGCCAGGGAGAGAGAGAATCCCAAACCGACTCCCTGCTGAGTGCGGAGCCCAATCCAGGGCTCGATTTCACAACCCTGAG
>NW_027777113.1:0-292 GCF_054177405.1 Leptonychotes weddellii | reverse complement strand
TAGGATTTCCATTGTATATTCTATGAGATGAAGCTGAGAACATGGGGCTCAGGGTGCACTCTCGGGGAGCCCCCAGTATCACCTTCTCTCTACCTTCACTCTGATTCTCCCTTTTCTTCCCAGCTCATAGAATGTTTTTTTTCCCCTAGAATGAGAAAAGTTTGCTTTTATATCATCATACATTCTTTTTTTTTTTTTTTAAAGATTTTTTATTTATTTATTTGAGACAGAGAGAATGAGATACAGAGAGCATGAGAGGGAGGAGGGTCAGAGGGAGAAGCAGACTCCCTGC
>NW_027777112.1:0-292 GCF_054177405.1 Leptonychotes weddellii | reverse complement strand
CTATGCTCTCAGCTTTGTACTGTAAATTTGCAAAAGGCAGTGACCAACTTTTATTCTTTTTCTCCTCTTGTCCACCCTCACCAGAGATTTTTCACATATTGGACCCTGTCTAAATGTTTATGATTATGATTTTGTGTGAACTTGGAAAAAGAGTTCTACAGGCAGTCTATAAGAGCCCCAATTAACAGGCAACTGACATCAGGAGGGATGGCAGATTTCAAAGCTTTTGGATTCTCTCTTAATCACTAAATCAGAATATCATAAGGCCAAATCTTCCTCCTTTAGAATTAGG
>NW_027777111.1:0-292 GCF_054177405.1 Leptonychotes weddellii | reverse complement strand
TTTTTTTTTTTTTAAAGATTTTATTTATTTATTTGAGAGAGAGAGAATGAGAGAGAGCACATGAGAGGGGGGAGGGTCAGAGGGAGAAGCAGACTCCCTGCCGAGCAGGGAGCCCGATGCGGGACTCGATCCCGGGACTCCAGGATCATGACCTGAGCCGAAGGCAGTCGCTTAACCAACTGAGCCACCCAGGCGCCCCGAGCAATATATTTCTTTTTCTAGTCTCCCTTGTAAGTTCTTTAATAACAGAACAATTCCTGCTTACAAATAAGTTCTGATCTTGCAACTCTCC
>NW_027777110.1:0-292 GCF_054177405.1 Leptonychotes weddellii | reverse complement strand
CCTCCTGAAGGCATTTTTTCTTCTTTTTTTATTAAAGATTTATTGATTTATTTGATAGAGAAAGACACAGCGAGAGAGGGAACACAAGCAGGGGGACTGGGAGAGGGAGAAGCAGGCTTCCCGAGGAGCAGGGAGCCCGACGTGGGACTCGATCCCAGGACCCTGGGACCATGACCCGAGTGGAAGGCAGACACCCAACAACTGAGCTACCCAGGCGCCCCTGAAGGCATTTATTTATTTATTTATTTTTTAAAGATTTTATTTATTTATTTATGAGAGAGAGAGAGAGAGA
>NW_027777109.1:0-292 GCF_054177405.1 Leptonychotes weddellii | reverse complement strand
TGAGATTTATGTTGTTTTCATGTCTGTGAACACAACATCCATTCTGCAGCCCATGGATCAAGGAGTCATTTCAACTTGCAAGTCTTTTTAAAATTTTTAAATTAATTGTATTTATTTTTTATTGGAGTATAACTTACAGTGTTATACTGGTTTCAGGTATATAGGGGTACAGTAGAATGACCAAAAGGTTGTATACATGACTCAGTGCTTATCATGTTAAGTGTGCTCTTGATTCCCTTTATCTCTTTCACCCATCCCTCCCACCCACCTCCCCTCTGGCAATCACCAGTTG
>NW_027777108.1:0-292 GCF_054177405.1 Leptonychotes weddellii | reverse complement strand
TGAACCTTGAAAACTTCATACTATATGAAAGAAGCTAGACATAAAATAATACCATGTAACTTATGATGTACTTACTTGAAATGTCCAGAATAGTCAAATTCATAAAGACAGAAAGTAGAAAAGTGGTTGCCAGAGACTGAGGATAGGATGAGTAGGAAGTGACTGCCAATCAGAATGGGGTATCTTTTTTTTTTTTTTTTAAAGATTTTATTTATTTTTTGACAGAGAGAGAGACAGCGAGAGAGGGAACACAAGCAGGGGGAGTGGGAGAGGGAGAAGCAGGCTTCCTGCC
>NW_027777107.1:0-3645 GCF_054177405.1 Leptonychotes weddellii | reverse complement strand
CACCAGGCTAACCCATCCTCCCACCCCCCTCCCCTCTAGAACCCTCAGTTTGTTTTTCAGAGTCCATCGTCTCTCATGGTTCATCTACCCCTCCGATTTCCCCCCCTTCATTCTTCCCCTCCTGCTACCTTCTTCTTCTTCTTCTTTTTTTTTTCTTAACATATATTGCATTATTTGTTTCAGAGGTACAGATCTGAGATTCAACAGTCTTGCACAATTCACAGCGCTTACGACTGGTTCTGCCATTTTTAATCTACAACTTATTGAAGACTGGCTTTCTTCTGACAGTCTCTGGCATAGTGGAAATCATCCCAGTTATAAAGCTTAAAAAGTGGAAAAAGGCAGGCATTTTTGTTAAAATTGGTTTGACCATCATAGACTCCTCCTCCCCTGGCCAGGTCCTCTATTATTTAAAGAACTAATGAAAATATTTTTATGTTAGTGTGACCTAGTAGATTTTAGTCCCAGTTCATTAGGTAGCAATAATCTTCTTATTTACCTTAATGTTAACATATTCCCTCTAGAGCAGGGGCACCTTGAAAAGAAGATTAAATGCTGGCTTCATGAATGAAAAGGAATTGCATTTGGGAAAGGTTCTGTTCTGACTCCATATGCTTGATCCTTAACAGACCTGCTTTGTTAAGGGAGAATAATCACATTGACTGTTGATGCAAAAGCATTAGTCTCAAGATCACATTTTTATGCATTAAGCATCTGGACTATGACAGAGTAAATCTTCAAACAATATTTGTTCCAGCAAATTAGGCAGTATGGTTACATGAAAAGGGCACTGGACATTGGCCTCCATCCTGGAGCTGCTACGGATTACTTGTGGGACCTTGAGAGAATTATTCCATCCATTAGTTCTCTCATCTGCAAAATGAGGAAGGTGGATCTGGTACTCACTGGATGTCTTTGTGGCCATGTGACTAATGTTTTATTTAGTGATGATTCTAAAGTAACAAATAGCACTACCATCTAGTCATCATTCACTAAGATATTGACTATCACTTCATCAGTTATTAAAATTACTATTTTAAACCTAGTAGAATTCTGAAAACCTATTTTTATTTGATAAACAATAACTGCTTTAAAAATATAGTCCCGTATAGATTCATTACTTCTTAGGCATGTGCTTCTTTTAGAGTTTCTGGGTTTAACCAGGAACATTAACAGACAACAAGCTCTGACAGGGGAGGCCACTGTTTTCTAAATATTTGTATCACCAAATGACTTGGATAATGCCTAGCTCATCAGTCACTCTGTTTCATATTTTTAAAACAGTCTCAGTGTAACCAAAACAATCATATTGAGAAATGTGTTTAATAAAAAAAGAAAGGAAGGAAGCATTTTAACCTTCTGCACTTGGGAGATACTTGGGAAATATTCTCTCTTCTCTGCTGCCCATTTGAGTTATCTCTTTTAGGATTTTCTTTTGGTCTCCATTTTCCTTTGGTATTAACTCTTTTTCAGTGTCTAACCCAGTTTTTATGTGGAAATAAATTTTAGACTGACATGTTTGCTTTGACCAGGTACAATTTTAGGATGTTGCTTCTGCTAAGGGCTTCTAGATGGCAGGTCTCTCATTTGTGGCAAAGGGTGGTCACTTTACACTTTTTTGCCAGGTCTCTAGGATCTCACTGAAATGGGATTTCAGTTATCTCAAAGAAAATAAAACAGGGTAATAAAGCTCTAGACTCACTAGTGATGAAGCATGTGGGAGTGAAGAGTGGTAAATTATCAACTGTGGTCAAAGTTTCTCCAAGGGGGAGAAACTTGAGCTAAGGCCTCAGTGATGAGACGGGTTCACTCTTAGAAAATCTTGGGGCAAAAGACTGCAGGGAAAGGGAAGGGTGAGGATGTAGGTATGGAGGAAGGTGTGTGCTTGGAACACGTGACGAGTAGAAAGAAAGCTAGCGCCGCCAACTCTAGCAAGTAAGCCGAGCACGACTTAACAAGTAAATGGTGTAGGCAAAGACCAGCACACTGAGGCCTGTAAAGGGCCTAGAAGGTCTTTCAGTTTATTAATAGTATCATGGGAAGTTAAGCAATGCTGAATCTTAAGATGAAGGCCAAGAACTGAGGATTTCGAGTGACTTTTTATTATCCAGTTTTTAGGGCCACAGGATATATTGCTAGTTGATACCCTGCTCCTGCTAGAGAATATATTGCTGTTCAGGGATAAATTCAATTTACTGCTTTCCACCAAAATAGTGAGTACTGTCACTTGCATCAACTTGTGTAAATATGATGTTTGACTCTCTGAACTATTTCTTCCTTCTCACCTGTGAGCTCTGGAATCAAAATACAGGGCATGTTCTGGTCAGAACTTGGAAAGCTATGTTGCCAGAATTGTCTCTTTATCCCTTGGCACACAAATGTGCTGGTTATGAGTTTAAAGCTTGTGAACATGGAAGACATGGGCCCAGAGAGGGAATTGTGGAAAAATTGTGGAATAAATATGACCATAGCCAGAAGGTTACCCGAATAGGAATGCACAGGTAGGAATGCATGGGCAATGGGGAATGTTCCACCCACAGGTGTCTTTGACAGGGAGTCTCAGACATTACCATAGAAAATTTGCATCCTTTCTTCATATCAAACTATTCTATTTTCTCTCCTCACAACTTCAAGGGAACATTGACTAGGTTTCCATGATCATAGTTTTGATTAACCATGTGCCCAAACATATATATGTAAGTTCTCTTCCCTATCTGGATATTTCTTAATTCCTTGAGCTTAGCTCACGAGCTCATGTTTGTGGTAAGCTGAATCATAAAGCCCAAGGAGATCCACATTATAATCCCTAGAATGTGTAAATATATTACCTTGAATAGCAAAAGGGACTCTGCCTGTGTTATTAAATTAAGGATCTTGAGATGCGGAGATTATCTATCTGAGTTCATTGTAGATAAAAGGCTACTAATAAGAGGGCGACAAAGGGTCAGAGAATGGAAGCATGGGTCAGTGAATTAGAGAGAGATTTGGAGAAGCTACACTAGCAGCTTTGAAGGTAGAGGAAGTGGGTGCAGGCCAAGGGATAAAGGTAGCCTCCAGAAGCTAGGCAAGGCAAGGGAATGAATTCTCCCCAAGAGTCTCTAGAAGGAACTGGTAGGATGACACCTTAACTTTAGCCCTGTGAGGCTGATTTAATTTTCCGACCCCTGGAATTAGAAGATAATGAACCTGTGTTGTTTAAACCATCAAGTTTGGGTTCATTTGCTACAGCAGCAATAGGGAATCGATGTCCTGTCATCCATCTCCCATTCAAGCTTTTTACTCCATTGCTGCTCCTGTGTTTTTGGAACCACTTATTTGGCAGGTGATCTTGTACCACAGCTACCACATCACTTTTATTTTGTGCTCATTTTATCATACTTTACTATTAGTTTTAAAGGTTTAATGTATTTTTTATTTTTTTCCAGTTTAGCTTTCTTTTTTTTTAATTTTATTATGTTATGTTGGTCACCATGCAATACATCATTAGTTTTTGATGTTGTGATCCATGATTCATTGTTTTTGTATAACACCCAGTGCTCCATGCAGTACGTGCCCTCCTTAATACCCATCACCGGGCTAACCAATCCCCCCTCCCCCCTCACCTCTAAAACCCTGTTTGTTTCTCAGAGTCCATAGTCTCTCATG
>NW_027777106.1:0-292 GCF_054177405.1 Leptonychotes weddellii | reverse complement strand
GCATACACATACACGTGCATGCACACAAACATACACACACATATGTGCACACATGCACACATAGGCATATATACACATGTGCACACATATACATAGACACGCATGTGCACACATGCATACACAAATACATACATGTGCACACATGCACATAGACATTGACATGCATGCACACACAGTATATATATGCACATGCATACACGCGCACACATGCATACACATAGACATGCACATGCATACACATACACGGGCATACACATGCACACATGCATACACATAGACATGCACATGCATA
>NW_027777105.1:0-292 GCF_054177405.1 Leptonychotes weddellii | reverse complement strand
AAATAGAAGTTCTTGGGTGGCTCAGTTGGTTAAGCGTCCAACTGTTGATCTCAGCTCAGGTTTTGATCTCAGGGTTTGTGTTCCAGCCCCGTATTGGGCTCCATGCTGGGCATGAAGCCTACTAAAAACAATGTGTCTTAAATAAAAATAAAATTTAAAATAATGGAAATCAAAAAGGCAGAATGAGGAAAGGGGAGGGAGACACCTTAGATGAGCAGGTTGGGAAGCTCCTGAGTCAGGTGCTCTGTGTGGCCATGGGAGCTCCCTTGTGTTTAAGAAAACCTTTGCCTTT
>NW_027777104.1:0-292 GCF_054177405.1 Leptonychotes weddellii | reverse complement strand
CAGGGGGTGCCTGGGTATTTCAGTCAAGTTAAACATCTGACTTTGGCTCAGGTCATGATCTCAGGGTCCTGGAATAGAGTTCTGAGTGGGGCTCCCTGCTCAGCAGGGAGCCTCCTTCTCCCTCTCCCTCTGCCCCTCCCCCTTCTCATGCTCTCCTGCTCACTCTCTCAAATAAATAAAATCTTAAAAAAAAAAAAAAAGGAAAAGAAAATCTCCAGAGAAAGAAGAGAGATCTCTCCTTCTATAAGCCTCTTTCTTTTTTTTCCCTATACTATGCCTTTTATTCCCATGG
>NW_027777103.1:0-292 GCF_054177405.1 Leptonychotes weddellii | reverse complement strand
TTTCCTTGGGGAGTTAGAGTGACATATTTGTTTGTAAATGGGGGGTGGGGATAACGGAGTATGGGAGACTCAGATCTGACCTTACTTCTCTTGGGAGTGATCTGTCCACAAGGATCATGATTTCTCTGCTTCCCCTTTCACTCTGGGGGAAGCATCTCTGGTCCAGTGCTGCTGAGACTAGGTAATTACCCCTTCCTGACGTGGGCTCCGGTATTAGTGCTCATCTTCCAACTTGATTCCTATTAATGTAATAAGTTGGCTTTGGCCTTCATCTTTTTTCTTTTTTTTTTTT
>NW_027777102.1:0-292 GCF_054177405.1 Leptonychotes weddellii | reverse complement strand
TGAAGGCTCTGGGGCAGGCATCTCAGCTCCCTTGGACAGGACATTCGTCTACAGTTACCAGGAACCTTCCCTCAAAGGCTCCACGGGGAAGCCAAAGGACTCCTTGACTTTGTCCCTACCTCCAGGAGCTCTCAGAACAGTGGAGAGAAATGAGACAGTGGAGTGAGATTGGTCAAGGAGGATGTCCTGAAAGGGTCAGGCTTTAAGCTGAGCCTCGGAAGGTGGGTGTGATTAGGGCACAGTGGAGAGAAGCCCTTCAGTGGGAAAGGCAGGGTTAATGGGCTAACTGATA
>NW_027777101.1:0-292 GCF_054177405.1 Leptonychotes weddellii | reverse complement strand
CAAGACAGAATGCATTTGTCTCTAGTTAGTGATTATTATACTTAAAACATGGGAAATGAATTTTTAGGAGATAAAGAAAGAGGTTATCAAGAGTATTATTAGGTCGGGGCGCCTGGGTGGCTCAGTTGGTTAAGTGCCTGCCTTTGGCTCAGGTCATGATCCCAGGGTCCTGGGATTGAGCCCTGCATCAGCCTCCCTGCTCCATGGGAAGCCTGCTTCTCCCTCCCCCACTCCCCCTGCTGGTGTTCCCTCTCTCGCTGTCTCTCTCTGTCAAATAAATAAATAAAATCTT
>NW_027777100.1:0-292 GCF_054177405.1 Leptonychotes weddellii | reverse complement strand
TTTTGCTTAGCATAATACCCTCTAGTTCTATCCACATTGTTGCAAATGGCAAGATTTCAGGTTTTTTTGATGGCTGCATAATATTCTGTTGTATATATATATACCACATCTTCTTTATCCATTCATCTGTTGATGTGATGTCCCTTTTTCTAATGGGTTGCTTGTCTTTTCCTGACATGTAAGAGCTTTTATATAGTTACTTGGCCTTTGTCAGTTGTATGTGTTGCAGTTAAAGTCCTTCTGGTACATGACTTGTCTTTTCACTTTGCTTATGCTATCTTTTGATGAGTAG
>NW_027777099.1:0-292 GCF_054177405.1 Leptonychotes weddellii | reverse complement strand
TTACAAAAGGGAAACCCCTGTCCCCCCACCTCCCTTCCCAGACTGGGGACCCTCTCCGCCATCACATTTCTAGGAGGTGAGTTCTCTTCTAGCTGCACTTGGGGGCTAAAGTCAGAGCTGAGTTTTCAGAGGCAGGAAGTGCAGCTCAGGGAAAGGGATTCTGCTGAGTGAGGACAGGCCAGGGCAGGACCAGCCAGGAGACTCTCCCAGGGTTATCAGAACAGCTGTTCTCAAAGTGTGGTCTGGGGAACACCTGACGTCACTGAGGCTCTTTGACAGAGTCCATGAAGTT
>NW_027777098.1:0-292 GCF_054177405.1 Leptonychotes weddellii | reverse complement strand
TTGGGTTGCCGTTTACCTTCAGTTTTTTCCTTTGGCGTTTGGGATGGCTTATTTTGTTGCTTCATGTCTTTTTTCCATTTAAAATGTTTGAGCCTGTACATAGTTTTGAAATTGGATTATGTGTTCGTTGTTGTTTAGTTTGCATTTTTGTCAAATTGTGGTTTTGAAGGTTCATTTGGAACTTACTGTTATTCTATAACAGGGTTGCCCTTGTCCAGTATTTATTTATATGCTGTTTACTGTTCAAGCTGATAAAAATGTTCGCTCAATTTGAAACTTCACTTGTGTCCAT
>NW_027777097.1:0-292 GCF_054177405.1 Leptonychotes weddellii | reverse complement strand
TGAG
Organism: Leptonychotes weddellii; assembly: GCF_054177405.1. Taxonomy (NCBI): domain Eukaryota; kingdom Metazoa; phylum Chordata; class Mammalia; order Carnivora; family Phocidae; genus Leptonychotes; species Leptonychotes weddellii. Next base: position 288 of record NW_027777097.1, on the reverse strand, counting down.
AAAGAACGCAGAGAGGTCGAGTGACCGGCCCAAGGTCACACCGCCCGCACCTGGCAAAGCCCAGGCAGACCCAGGTCTGTGTGGACGCAAAGCCGGGGCATTTCCCCCGTGAAACAAAGACTTGCTTCTTCTTGAGGGAGGCAGCTCCACTCTGGGACCCTGACCTTGGGAGTCCCACACCCCAGGGCTCAGACACCAGCGCCGGGTGGCCAACGTGGGCTCCCAAGCACATACTGATGGCCGACCAGGGCAGGGAGCCCCCAGAGCCCCAGGCCGGGCTCCCAGCAC
>NW_027777096.1:0-3645 GCF_054177405.1 Leptonychotes weddellii | reverse complement strand
GGTGGCTCAGTTGGTTAAGCGACTGCCTTCGGCTCAGGTCATGATCCTGGAGTCCCGGGATCGAGTCCCGCATCGGGCTCCCTGCTCGGCAGGGAGTCTGCTTCTCCCTCTGACCCTCCTCCCTCTCATGCTCTCTGTCTCTCATTCTCTCTCTCTCAAATAAATAAATAAAATCTTAAAAAAAAAAAAAAAAAAAGAATAAGCTTTGGTTTGTAAAATTTTTGTTTCAACTCTTTTTAGGTATGTCTGAGCCATGATATAGAATGTATTTCTTATTGAGGTCTTGGTCAAAACCAGATTGTTCGAGTGTTTAGATGACTACCCTGACACATAGCAAGTTTCTCAGTCAAGGATTCAGTTATGTTCCAGTATACTACTTATGAAATAGTACAGTATATTGATTGATTTTAGAATTTCCTTTGAAGGCTCTTTTGGGTGACTGCCAGTTAACCAAAATTACATTACCCCAGTGACCTATCCTCTTGTATTCAAGTTGAAGAAATGTGAACTCTTCAGGGATTTGTTTTTGATTCTCTTTTACCCTTGAGGGTAATGTAGATGATTCCAGTCAGCGCTGGCATCATTAAAAGTCATGCTGGAGGGGCGCCTGCTGGCTCAGTAGGTGAAGCATGCAACTCTTAATCTCCCGGTTGTAAATTCGAGCCCCATGTTGGAGGTAGAGACCACTTCAAACTAAAATCTTTAAAAAAAAAAAAAAAAAGTCATGCTGAGGCCTCAGCAACATGAGTTGGTTGGGAAAGGGGAAAGACCTCAGGACAGGGCAGGTGGAGAAACTGACTCAGCCCTTAGCCTGGCCTCTGAGGCGTGGAAATGGGGTAAGGCAGCCATGATGGTAACAAAGATAGCCCTAATACTATTCAGACCTTGGTTGGAATTGGTTTAGGACATGGGCAGATAGGATATTTAGTGACAACGTGATAAGGGATTAGGAAATGCAGATGTTGGACTACAGTATACAGTTAATATTTTTAAAGCTGTGGAGACTGAGGTTCAGAGAGTAAGTTGCTCAGAATCAGCCAGTAAGTGGGGGAACAAAATTTCAAGGGTTTACCAAATCCTGGAAATAGTCTGAATAAATGCTGATGCTGAGTAAGTTCCTTAATAATAGTACCTATTGCATGGAATTGTTGTAAGGATTGAATATGTAGTTAAAGCACTGAGCACAATAAGTAGTAAAAGCATTTAGCACCGCCTTCCTATGAGAACCACTCAGTAAATATTAGCTATTATTATTTCCTTTTTAAAATAATGAACCCATTTTACTTTGTCTATTTTTAACCTCTCCTTATTCCAGAAATGATTAAAGCTGTATTACAAGGATTCTTTTCTGTTATTGTTGAGATATAATTGACATACATCATTGTACTAGTTTTAGGAAGGCAACATAATGATTTGATTAATATCATGAAATAATTACCACAATAAATTTAGTGAACATCCATCAACACACACAGTTACAAATTTTTGTTTTGTTTGTTTTTCTTGTGATGAGAATTTTAAGATTTACTCTCTTAGCAACTTTCAGATATGAGATCATATAGTATTTGTTTTTCTCTGGCTTGTTTCACTTAGCATTATGCCCTCAAGGTCCATCTATGTTGTTCCAAATGACAGGACTTCCTTCTTTTTTATGGCTGAATAATACTGCATTGTGTGTATATACCACATTTTCTTTATTCTTTTTTTTTTTTTTTGGAAGATTTTATTTATTTGAGAGAGTGAGTGAGCAAGAGAGCACGAACAGGGGGAGGAGCAGAGGGAGAGGGAGAAGCAGACTCCCAGGACTCCAAGATCATGACTCGAACTGAAGGCAGACGCTTAACCGGCTGAGCCACTCAGGCGCCCCTTCTTTATCAATTCTTCTGTCAGTGGACACTTGGGTTGTTTCCATGTCTTGGATATTGTAAATAGTGCTGCAGTGAACACGGAAGGTGCAGATATCTTTTCAAAATAGAGATTTCATTTCCTTCAGATCAATACTCAGAAGTGGAATTCCTGGATCATATGGTGGTTCTATTTTTAATTTTTTGAGAAACCTCCATAGTGTTTCCATAGTGGCTGTACCAATTTACATTCCCACCAACAGTATAAAGGGTTTCCGTTTCTCCATATTTTTGCCAGGACTTATTTATTATCTGTTGTCTTTTTGAGAAAAGCCATCCTAACAGATATGATGTGACACCTCATTGTGGTTTTGATTTGCATTTCCCTGATGATGAGTGATGTTGAGTACCTTTTGGCCATTTGTATGTCTTCTTTGGAAAAAAGTCTATTCAGATCCTTTGCCCACTTTTTAATTGGATTGTTTGGTTTTTTCCTATTCAGTTGTATGAGTTATTTGTATATTTTGGGTATTAACCCTTTATCAGTTATGTGATTTGCAAATATTTTCTCCTATTTTGTAGGTTGCCTTTTAGTTTTGTTGATGGTTTCCTTTGCTGTGTAGAAGCTTTTTAGTTTGATATAGTCCCACATGTTTATTTTTGCTTTTTGTTCCCTTTACTTTTGGTGTCACATCTAAAAAAAATCATCACCAAAAACCATTGTCAAGGAGCTCACCTATGTTCTAGGAGTTTTCTGGTTTTAGGTCTTATGTTCAAATCTTTAATCCATTTTGAGTTGATTCTTCTGTATGGTATAAGTGGCCCAGTTTTATTCTTTTGTATGTGGCTGCCCAGTTTTCCCAACACCATTTATTAAAGAAACCATCCTTTTCCCCATTGTGTATTCTTAGCTCCTTGTCATAAATTAATTGACCATATATGTGTGGGTTTATTTCTGGGCTCTCTATTCTCTTCTGTCGATCTGTGTGTCTGTTATTTCTGAAATATGTCTCACCATGTAAAATGGATAAGCCTCTTGCTACCGCCTGCTTGGTTTCATTTTTTCAGCTGCTGCCTTTGCTTCTATATGGACTGCTGACACGCCCTTCTTATTGAGAGAATGATTAGCACTCCCCTGTGGTTTGAGACAACTTATAGCTACAAGATATTAGAGAGAAACTGGCACCTAGGTGGGATGGTTCTGAAAATGGTAGGATTTGGGGAGGTACAGGGGAGGTATAGGATTTGGGGAGGTACGCAGGTGATCAACAACTTTTGAACAAAAAATGGAGCAAAATGTATTGCACCTAAAGCCTTTTTATGTTTTTAATTTTTATTTTTATCAAAGTAGTAATAAAGACTTCTGTGCTATAACATTCTCTGTTTGAGGATTTCAGCTGCTTGGAAAAAGATATATTTTTTTAAGATTTTATTTATTTGTGGGAGAGAGCGAGAGAGCGAGAGAGAGCACAAGCCAGGGGGGAAAGGGAGAAGCAGACTCCCCATCGAGTAGGGAACCCAATGCGGAGCTCAATCCCAGAACCCTGGGATCATGTCCTGAGCCGAAGGCAGACGCTTAACCAATTGAGCCACCCAGGCATCCCAGCTGCTTGGAAAATGAGAGTATCATACATGTGTCATTTAAAAATATAACTTCTGAAAATAGAGCTACCCTACGATCCAGCAATTGCACTACTGGGTATTTACCCCAAAGATACAAAAGTAGGGATCCGAAGGGGTACGTGCACCCCGATGTTTATAGCAGCAATGTCCACAATAGCCAAACTGTGGAAAGAGCCAA
>NW_027777095.1:0-292 GCF_054177405.1 Leptonychotes weddellii | reverse complement strand
GGAGGACGGGGATTCCCCCTGCCTCAGTGGGCCCACAGAGGACCCTTCCTATTCGGCTCTCTGAGGATACAGGCCAAACCAGGTCACGTCCAGTGCCAGACATGCCATGTGCCCAATAGATGCCCTGCAGACAAACCCCCGGATGCGGGGTGTGCCCTGCTCCAAGCAAGACCCTCTGGGGAACATAGTACTTTCCCATCCTATTGATGAGGACGACGAGGCTCTCCTTCAGCTCTGGGAGGATTTAAAACTGAGGTCGGAGCATCCCTTGGCCGGAGCAGTCTGTTTTTCT
>NW_027777094.1:0-292 GCF_054177405.1 Leptonychotes weddellii | reverse complement strand
GCACCTGCTAAGGCTGTCTTACATGCATCAGTATGTCCTCAAGTCTGCACCCCTCTCTTTGACCTAGTTGTTAGCACCTCCACTAGCAACGAGACTCATACAAGTAGGAGAAACACAGCATCTAATCTACTTAAGAAATGGAGAAAGGGGCGCCTGGGTGGCTCAGTCGGTTAAGCGTCTGCCTTCGGCTCAGGTCATGATCCCAGGGTCCTGGGATCGAGCCCCGCCATCGGGCTCCTTGCTCTGCGGGAAGCCTGCTTCTCCCTCTCCCCCTGCTTGTGTTCCCTCTCTC
>NW_027777093.1:0-292 GCF_054177405.1 Leptonychotes weddellii | reverse complement strand
GAGCTGGCAGGGCTGGGTCTCAAAAATGCCGTCTGGATGTACAGAGTTGGTGGCAGGGCTGGTCCTTTGGGCCCCATGTCTCAGACCTTCCCTGGGCCCCAGCAATGCCCCTGAGGTCTGGCAGGAGGCTGGCCCCACACCGGACAGTGAAGAGCGGTTCGCCTGGGGCTGGATTTGGTGAGGTAGCCCCAGCGTAACAGGGTTCCCTCACTCACCAGCAAACCAGACTCAGACGACCGGGCAACATTCTTGACTAATGTCCTCACCCAACAGCTGGAGAATGAGCTTTCAT
>NW_027777092.1:0-292 GCF_054177405.1 Leptonychotes weddellii | reverse complement strand
GTGAGATGATCTAAGACATAACAGTCAAGATTTGTCACTGTTAGCTAGGCACAATTCTAATTAGATGCTTTACATACAAATCATTTAATACTCACAACGATCCTAAAGATAGATGTTATTATTATCATCCCATTTGAGAGATGAGGAAACTGAAGCACAAAGAAGTGAAATAATCTGCCCAAGTTCATCCAGTTTGTGAGTGGTATGGTCAGAATTCAAACCAGGGTTGCAGAGACCATGGACTTAACTGTGACTTTATCTGCCTCCCACAGTTCTCATATTCTCCAAATGT
>NW_027777091.1:0-292 GCF_054177405.1 Leptonychotes weddellii | reverse complement strand
TTCTGTCTGTCTGCCTGCCTGCCAGGGATTCCGGCTTTGACCCGTTTTTGTATCACCACCACCAACCCCAATGTCTGAGCTTTGTGAATGAGTGAGCGGCTCCCTAGTGGAACCAGATGATCCAGAAATCCTACGGGTCCCCCCAGGAGTGGAATGTGACAGGCCTGGGGGCGCTGTCCTCGCGGGGGGGCGGATCAGGGAAAACAGTGGAAGGGGTGAGCCTTGGAATGTCAGTTGGGGTCAAGTCAGGAAGTGCCTGCACCCAATACATGAAAACCCAAAGATAACTCAC
>NW_027777090.1:0-292 GCF_054177405.1 Leptonychotes weddellii | reverse complement strand
CAGCTGATCGTAATGGAGAAGGATATCGTACTCTAGAGACTGATAGAGTACTATGACTATATTTGTTAAGAATGACAAATTGAGGAGTAGGGTTAGGAGATGAAGGAACACAAGAGATTAAAAGACAGATCATGTCATGGAAGAGGGTTTCAAGAGGTATGAAAGGAGTCAGGAGAGTCAGAGGTTAAGCAGCTGGAGTTATTAAAAAGAAAATATTGGAGTTAGCCATTTAGAGGTCACTGGTGATCTTAGGGAGAGCAACTTTTTTTTTCAAGATTATGCCTACCTTATT
>NW_027777089.1:0-292 GCF_054177405.1 Leptonychotes weddellii | reverse complement strand
GGGGACGGAGCGTGGTTGCCAGGCTCCGTCCCAGCGCCCAAGCCCCGGGGGCTCTCCCGGCCCGCTGTGCCCATGCTCAGGGCCAGCAGTCCTGTGTGTATGTGCAGCTGGGTCGCGTGCTCACAGCCAGGCCCCCACCCCCAGCCCCCAGGCCGGGACGGCGCATGCGGGTGCTTCAGGCATCTCTCCCCGTCGGGGCCGTCCCTGCCGCCTCTGAGGGCCTCCTCTGTGGGATCGCACCTGCCCACCGCGGGCAGAACGGGGCGGCATGGGCGTGCGCCCTGCACGCTGC
>NW_027777088.1:0-292 GCF_054177405.1 Leptonychotes weddellii | reverse complement strand
TGGGACTTAGGACTTTCAGAAGTGTCAGAAAATGAATTTGTGTTGTTTTAAGCCACTAAGCTAAGACAAAACCAACCCCCCTCACCCCCCAGAAAAAAACCCACAACACTGTGAGGTTGTAGATTGTATGATTGGAACCAGCTTTTTCTTCCCTTTTTATCATATCACGAGTAGTACCTCCCCCCACCCCGTGAAGAACAAAGTGTTTACAAACTTGGATAATGAGAAGATGTTCCACTCTGGATCCTTATCGCCTGGCCGGGTGTTGATCTTTGCAGCGTTGGTCTAACCC
>NW_027777087.1:0-292 GCF_054177405.1 Leptonychotes weddellii | reverse complement strand
CTGTACTGCACAACTTCAGTGTTTACAGGCGCGACAAAATTCCTGCAATTGGCCATATAAGAACAAAACGTGTACATAATTTTACCACAAGGCGACAACCTTTAGTTGCCATTAGACAGGGACAGTTACGGGCGCCTGGGTGGCTCAGTTGGTTAAGCGACTGCCTTTGGCTCAGGTCATGATCCTGGAGTCCCGGGATAGAGTCCCGCATCGGGCTCCCTGCTCGGCAGGGAGTCTGCTTCTCCCTCTGACCCTCCTCCCTCTCATGCTCTCTGTCTCTCATTCTCTCTGT
>NW_027777086.1:0-292 GCF_054177405.1 Leptonychotes weddellii | reverse complement strand
TCACAGATCTGTACCTCTGAAACAAATAATACATTATATGTAAAAAGAAGAAGAAGAAGGAGGAGGAGGAGGAGGAGGAGGAGGAGGAGGAGGAGAAGAAGAAGAAGAAGAAGAAGAAGAAGAAGATAGCAGGAGGGGAAGAATGAAGCAGGGAATATCAGAGGGGGAGATGCACCATGAGAGATGATGGACTCTGAAAAACAAATTGAGGGTTCTGGAGGGGAGGGTGGTAGGAGGATGGGTTAGCCTGGTGATGGGTATTAAAAAGGGCATGTACTGAATGGAACACTGG
>NW_027777085.1:0-3645 GCF_054177405.1 Leptonychotes weddellii | reverse complement strand
AGAATTAGTGATTCATCCCTAATACCCAGTGCTCATTATAACAAGTGCCCTCCTTAATACCCATCACCCATTTAGCCTATCCCCCCACCCACTTCCCTTCTAGCAACCTTTTGTTTGTTCTCTATAGTTAAGAGTCTGTTATAGTTTGCCTCCCCCTTTTTTTTTCTTTCCCTTGTGTTCATCTGTTGTTGTTGTTTTTTTTTTTAAGGACTTTATTTATTTGACACAGAGAGAGAACGAGAGCAAGCACAAGCAGGGGGGAGCGGCAGAGGGAGAGGGAGAAGCAGGCTCCCTGATGAGCAGGGAGCCCAATGCGGGGCTCAATCCCAGGACCCTGGGATCATGACCTAAGCCAAAGGCATATCCTTAACCGACTTAGCCACCCAGGTGCCTCTGTTCTGTTTCTTAAATTCCACATATGACAAATCATATGGTATCTGTCTTTCTCTGATTGACTTATTTCACTTTGCATAATACATTGTTCCAAATGGCAAGATTTCCATCCATGTCATTCCAAATGGCAAGATTTCATTCTTTTTGATGGCTGAGTAATATTCATATATATATATATGTGTGTGTGTATATATATATATATATGCCACAACTTTTTTTTTTTTAGATTTTATTTATTTATTTGACAGAGAGAGACACAGTGAGAGAGGGAACACAAGCAGGGGGAGTGGGAGAGGGAGAAGCAGGCTTGCCGCTGAGCAGGGAGCCCGATGTGGGGCTCGATCCCAGGACCCCGGGATCATGACCTGAGCCAAAGGCAGACGCTTAATGACTGAGCCACCCAGGCACCCCATGCCACAACTTTTTTATCCATTCATTAATCAATGGACATTTGGGCTCTTTACATAATTTCGCTAGTTGATAATGCTGCTATAAACATCAGGATGCGTGTGCCCCTTTGAATAAGTATTTTTGTATCCTTTGGATAAATATCTAGTAGTGCATTTGCTGGATCATAAGGTAGTTCTATTTTTAACATTTTGAGGAACCTCCATACTGTTTTCCAGAGTGGCTGCACCAGTTTGCATTCCCACCAATAGTGTAAGAGGATTCCTCTTTCTCTGCATCCTCACCAACATGTCAGTTCCAGACTTGTTGATTTTAGCCATTCTGACTGGTTGAGGTGGTATGTCATTGTGGTTTTGATTTGTATTTCCCTGATGCCAAATGATGTGGAGTATTTTTTCATATGTCTATTGGCCATTTGTATGTCTTCTTTGGAAAAATGTTTATTCATATCTTCTGCCCACATCTTAACTGGATTATTTGTTTTTTGGGTGTTGAGTTTGATAGGTTCTTTACAGATTTTGGATACTAACTCTTTATCAGATATGTCATTTGCAAATATCTTTTCCCATTCCAGAGGTTGCCTTTTAGTTTTGTTGACTGTTTCCTTTGCTGTGTTTTTTATCTTGATGAAGTCCCAATAGTTCATTTTTGGTTTTGTTTCCCTTGCCTCTGGAGATGTGTATAGTAAGAAGTTGCTATGGCTGATGTCAAAGAGGTTGTTGCCCGTGTTCTCCTCTAGGATTTTGATGGATTCCTGTCTCACATTTAGGTCTTTCATCCATTTTGAATTTAATTTTGTGTATGCTGTAAGAAAGTGGTATAGTTTCATTCTTCTGCATGTTATTGTCTGGTTTTCCCAATACCATTTGTTGAAGACACTTTTTTCCATTGGATATTCTTTCTGGTAGCAGGACATCCTAACGGTCATGTGAACTGAAAATTAGTGATGATATCCAGTGTGGAAAGCCATAACAACTTCACTGTGCTTATTTTATTTTCCTCATTTGAATGTTTCATAACTTTGGCATAGGTTGTTTAGTTATTATTATATACTAGTTTATATCAGACTTTTCACCATTTTTTATATTAAATCCACAGTTGGGAACTGCACAGAGAGTTTCCAAAGGACTTTTTCCTCATTTAATAAATATTCACTCTTCAGAAAACTTATCACAAAATTTATACTTGTGTTTCAGCATTTTGGAGTTCAAATATACTCAGATTAAAGAACAACCACAGCAAGAATTGAAAAAATTGAATTTGATAATGTCAGAGTCATGATAGTGTATTTGCCACTCACAAGTTAGAACTCATAACTAACTCTCAATAGAGGCTGAACTGTTTAAAGTGCTACAGACTTGTGAACAACAATAAACTGAACTCAATATCTGACATAAAAAATAAAAACTCCCTGCTTGCAGGGAAGATCTTTACTTGTAAGGCACAGTATTAATTAATGTTATGGGAAGCTTGGACTTTTAGGCATTGGTGGATTTGCAGATGTGCTAGTGTGGTCACTGGAATGAGGCACCTGCAGATTGGCTGTGTGTCCAGAAGTGTGGGTTTGTCACTGGCTGACTTTGTGAAGCTTGGGCTATCATTGATTTAGTAACTTTCAGAAGCATGGAGTGAGGCTATTGCTGATTGGCTGATTTTCAGAGCATGTGTACGATCTGTTATCACTAATTAATGATGGTTGCTTGTTCATGATTTGGGGCTTTGGCCAAAGAACAGTCTTTTCCTACATATGAAAAATACATATTCGGGGGAAAGGAAAGATGGCGGAGGAGTAGGGGACCCTATTTCAACTGGTCCCCAGAATTGAGCTAGATACCTACCAGACCATTCTGAGCACCCACGAAACCAGCCTGAGATGTAAGAAGATCTGGATCTCTACAAACAGAATATCGCAGGTGGTTGGTTTTGAGGTACGAAGCAGGGAGCCCTGATTACATGGGCAGATATCAGAGGATAAACGGCAGCAGGAGGGTGCCTGGCCTTGGGGATCCTACACCGCCGGTAGGCGACAGCCTCATGCACTGGGGACGGAGCACAGACTCGCAGACCGGTAGCGGTGGGGAAAGGACTTTAGGCAGCCCCCGGGGCAGAAACCCGGAGCAGCGGGGTCACACGCAGGCGAACTGAGAGCCGCTGGCAGTTTTAGAAGCACAAAGGGCAGAGACGTGCTCCGACCTGGAGGCAGGACTGGGAGTGCTGCGGAGAGGCGCACAACAGAGGACGCTGCAGTTTATAGCAGCACAGACAGAAACGGAGATGGTGTGGCCTGGAGAGCTCACTGAAAAACAGACTGCGGTCTCTCTGCTCTGAGGCAGAGGGTTGGAAACGGTCTCTTCTGCTCTGACATGTGGAGGAGACGTGGAAAGCCACCAGGGAAAACCGCCAGAGAACAAAAGCCCCAAAAACTGATTCCCACTGAGCCCATCCCCTGCCACAGGGGTTCAGGGCAACTCCGCCCAAACAGGGTTGCCTGAGTAACAGTGCAGCAGGTCCTCCCCCAGAAGACAGATTGGGAAAACAAGAGGCCAGCAACCCTAAGGTCCCAAGAAAACAGGTGCATCTTGCTTGGGTTCTGGTCAATAATTTGAACTCTATACATTCCCTCAAACACCCATCAACAGAATGACTAGGAGGAGGAACCCCCAAAATAGAAAAGACTGAGAGATTATGACTTATGCCGCAGATTTACAAAGGGATGCAGATATAACCAAGATGTCGGAGATGGAATTCAGGCTAGCAATTGTGAAGACAATGGCTAGAATGGAGAAATCAATTAATGGCAACATAGAGTCTCTAAGGGCAGAAATGAAAGGTGAATTGGCACAA
>NW_027777084.1:0-292 GCF_054177405.1 Leptonychotes weddellii | reverse complement strand
TGTCAGCTTTAAGAATGCATTTTGTCAAAGAGAGGGAGGCAAACCATAAGAGACCCTTAACTATAGAGAACGAACTGAGGGAGTAGGTGGGAAATGGGCTAAATGGGTGATGGTTATTAGGAGGGCACTTGTTGTGTTGAGCACTGGGTGTTATATGTAAGTGATGAATCAGTAAATTCTACTCCTGAAACCAATATTTACAATTTAAATAAAAATTTGAAAAAAAAAAAAGAATGCCTTTTGTCCTCAGATGGATAAGAAAAATCTACAAAAACCTGTAGCTAACATCATA
>NW_027777083.1:0-292 GCF_054177405.1 Leptonychotes weddellii | reverse complement strand
CTGTACTGCACAACTTCAGTGTTTACAGGCGCGACAAAATTCCTGCAATTGGCCATATAAGAACAAAACGTGTACATAATTTTACCACAAGGGGACAACCTTTAGTTGCCATTAGACAGGGACAGTTACGGGCGCCTGGGTGGCTCAGTTGGTTAAGCGACTGCCTTTGGCTCAGGTCATGATCCTGGAGTCCCGGGATCGAGTCCCGCATCGGGCTCCCTGCTCGGCAGGGAGTCTGCTTCTCCCTCTGACCCTCCTCCCTCTCATGCTCTCTGTCTCTCATTCTCTCTGT
>NW_027777082.1:0-292 GCF_054177405.1 Leptonychotes weddellii | reverse complement strand
AGTCTTTCTGGGGAGTGGTGCTTTCTGGATCAGGTGATCTTACAGGAGTATAGTTTTGTAGTGTACTTACCCCATGCTGAGCCATGTCCCTAGTCATTGCTGATCTGGTGGCTTCACTTTGGGGCTGGGTCAGGGTTTATTAAAAAAAAAACCTTTAAAAAATTTGTGCAGTGTATGCTGCATCTCAAAGAAAGTGTATCATGTATCTGTACAGCTTAAAGGAGAGTGAAACATTGTTCACCATCCAGTTAAGCATTATAACCTTACCTAAATATTTGAAAACCCTTCAGTT
>NW_027777081.1:0-292 GCF_054177405.1 Leptonychotes weddellii | reverse complement strand
GGATCATGACCTGAGCCGAAGGCAGCCGCTTAACAACTGAGCCACCCAAACACCCCTTTATAGAGATTATTTTAATTATGGACTATCCCTTATGAGTTACATTTTAAATTATTTATTATATAATTATATAACTTAATTATTATTCTTTAATTATCTATCATGGTTCAGGAACTTAAAAAAAGAAAAAAGAAAGAAAAATTAAATTTACTTCTAATTTAAAGATGTTTTTGTTCTGACAGGCTTGGCTTCATTTTCTATTTCAAGAGCTCTATAAATCCTCACATCTTTTTTT
>NW_027777080.1:0-292 GCF_054177405.1 Leptonychotes weddellii | reverse complement strand
GAGTTGGGGAATTGTGGAATGGGAGGCAGCACCCCAAACTGGAGGAACTCTGACATTTATCCCTACAAAATATGTCTAGTAAAGAGTATTTTAAAGGGATAACTCTGCAGTCAACTCTAACATGAAAGAGAAAAACCAAGAAGCAATGAGAATGTGGTCATGATATGGGGTTCTTATTTCTTAGTAAGATCAGGCACATATAAGTATTTGGCAGTCTTGGTTAGAAAAATGCACTAAAAATGTCATGCAGTTTATGTTGGACTCCTCACATGAGCAACCGACTTTCCTGGAT
>NW_027777079.1:0-292 GCF_054177405.1 Leptonychotes weddellii | reverse complement strand
GTATAATTCCATTTATATGAACTGTCTAGCAAAGGTAAATCTACAGAGACAGTAGATGAGTGGTTGCCTGGGCCTGGGAATGTGAATTTACTATAAATGGGCATGAGGGATTTTATAGGGTGATGAAAATGTTCTAAACCTGGATTATGGTGATGGTTGCACAACGAGGTAAGCTTATGAAAAATCACTCAACTGTAAAAGTGGATAAATTTTATGTTATGTAAATTTTATCTCAGAGAAGGACAAATACCGTATGATTGCACTCATATATGGAATTTAAGAAACAAAACAG
>NW_027777078.1:0-292 GCF_054177405.1 Leptonychotes weddellii | reverse complement strand
GAGCAGACTTTTAAAAGTTCCGATTTTTTGCTCCGTGGTTCTATCACTTGCCAGAAGCGGCCAACAGAGGCCCCTCCCCCGCCGTCTATCCTCCCGAATATCGCCTCGGATTCACTTCTCCGCACGTCCTACCTTCCAGAAAGTGGTCGCTTTTCTGTTCAGAGAGTTGTTGCTATTCCTTTCTTCGATCTCCTGTTGAGTTTGTAGGTGTTCAGAATGGTTTGATCCCTATCCAGCTGAATTCCTAAGAGGAGACGAAATCCAGGTCTCCTACTCCTCCGCCATCTTGCTC
>NW_027777077.1:0-292 GCF_054177405.1 Leptonychotes weddellii | reverse complement strand
TGAGAGTCTGATCAAAAGAGGGAATTGTTAAAGAGAAACCACAGGCCTGAAATGGTGGCACCTAGGTTAAGGCCCCAAGTCAGTAAACAAACAATACCTAATCTTTTTTTTTTTTAAGATTTTATTTATTTGACAGAGAGAGACACAGCGAGAGAGGGAACACAAGCAGGGGGAGTGAGAGATAGAGAAGCAGGCTTCCAGCTGAGCAGGGAGCCCGATGCGGAGCTCCATTCCAGGACCCTGGGATCATGACCTGAGCTGAAGGCAGACGCTTAACGACTGAGCCACCCAG
>NW_027777076.1:0-292 GCF_054177405.1 Leptonychotes weddellii | reverse complement strand
TGGGAAGCCTGCTTCTCCCTCTCCCACTCCCCCTGCTTGTGTTCCCTCTCTCGCTGTGTCTCTCTCTGTCAAATAAATAAATAAAATCTTTAAAAAAAAAAAGCTCCAATGGATTGGACAGCATCTGCATGTCTATAGACAAGAATTCTCTTGCATTACTATCAGTTATCTATAATTTACTGAGTTGTGAAATAGCTCTCAGAATCAGAACCTGATAACTGAGAGGAGGTTGCCTTTATAATCCAGACAATGCATAGATATCCACTGAAGAACAATCTCCTTTCCTACCAGT
>NW_027777075.1:0-292 GCF_054177405.1 Leptonychotes weddellii | reverse complement strand
TGTATTGGTACATCAAAAGTACTCTGAAAAAAAAAAAAAGTACTCTGTCAAAGTTAGCAAGTAGTAGCAGTAGTAATAGTAATATTAGTGGTATTGTTTATTTTTATACCCTGCCTCCAAAAGACTATAACTGTAAGATTTTTCAGATTAGTTTTTTTTTTTTCTTTTTAATCTCTTACTTTCCCTAGAAAACCTCCTAAGGAAATATGTTAAAATCAGAATCCATAAAAGACAGGTGGATAGTAGATAGTTTATTCAGTTAACTCTGTCCCCATTTAACAAAAGTATAATG
>NW_027777074.1:0-3646 GCF_054177405.1 Leptonychotes weddellii | reverse complement strand
GTGTGTGACCATGCTTATATCTCCGTATTACACTCATAAGCCAATTAAAAGGTTAAGTGAATAAAACTGTAAATCATACACATTTTCACTGTAATATAAATTATCAACAGATGAAATAATTATAATAAGAATTTAAGATAACAAAATAGAAACATCTTCAAAAGAAGACAATTTGTTAAATTTTGAAGAATGCAAATTTGATAATACTTGATATTTAAGTATGATTTGTTTTATTGAGGTAAGATTCATGTAATATAAAATTCACCATTTTAAGGAAAGTGTAAAATTCAGTGGCACTTAGTACACTCCCAGAGTTGTACAACCATCACCTCCATTTCTAAAATATATTCATCACCCAAAAGTAAATAGTGTACCCACTAAGCAGTCCCTTCTCATCTCTTCCTCCCTAGACCCTGGCAGCCACCAGTCTGTTTTCTGTATCTGTGGATTCAATATTCTGAACATTTCATACCTATAGAATCATGCAATAGGTGACCTTATGGTCTGGCTTCTTTCACACAGCCTCATGTTTTCAAGGGGAATCCCTGTTGTAGCATGTTGTGGAATTCCTTTCCTTTTTATGGTTGAATAATATTCCATTATTGTGGATATAGTACCTTTTGAGTATCATTCATCCAGTGATTGACTTTTGGGTTGTTGCCAGCTTTTGACTATTTTGAATAGCATGGCTGTGAGTATTGCTGGACAAGTTTTTGTTGGAATAACTATTCTTAGCTCTTTGCATACATACATAGTAGTGGATTTTTATTTATTTTTTATTGTTATGTTAATCACCATGCATTACATCATTAGTTTTTGATGTAGTGTTCCATGATTCATTGTTTGTCCATAACACCCAGTGCTCCATGCAGAACGTGCCCTCTTTAATACCCATCACCAGGCTAACCCATCCTCCCACCCCCCTCCCCTCTAGAACCCTCAGTTTGTTTTTCAGAGTCCATCGTCTCTCATGGTTCATCTCCCCCTCCGATTTCCCCCCACTCATTCCTCATAGGAGTGGATATTTTAAAAAAAGATTTTATTTATTTATTTGACTGAGAGAGAGAGCACAAGCAGGGGGAGTGGCAGAGAGAGAGGGAGAAGCAGGCCCCCCATGGAGCAGGGAGCCCAAAGCAGGGCTTGATCCCGGGACCCTGGGGTCATGACCTGAGCTGAAGGTAGATGCTTGACTGACTGAGCCACCCAGGTGCTGCAGGAGTGGAATTTCTAAGCAATGAGGTCACTCTGTGTTCAACTTTTTGAGGAACTACCAAACTCTTTTTCCAAAATGGAGGCACCATTTTACATCCCCACCAGCAACACACAAGGGTTCCCATATCCACAGTCTCAGCAACACCTGGTGGTTACATTTTGTTTTCCTTCAGCCTTTTTAGTGTATGTCAGGGGATATCTTGTTGTGGTTTTGATTTTCCTTTCCCAAATGACTAATGACATTTAACATTTTTTTATGTGATTGTTGAATATTTGTATATATATATTTTGAAACATCTATTCAAGTACTTTGCCTATTTTTTAATTCTTTTTTGGCTTTTGGTTGTTGAGCTGTAAGAGTTCTTTATATATTGTATAGTACACTCTATGAGACATGTGATTTGCTAAGTTTTTCTCCCATTCCATAGACTGTCTTTTCACTTAAATGAACAGATGCTTCTGTTTTGATGAAATTTCTCTTTTGTTTTCTCTATTTTTCTTTTGTTGCGTGTGCATTTGGTGTCTTCTTTAAGAATCCATTGCCAAATCCAAGGCCATGAATATTACACCTGTGTTTCTTCCTAACTGTTCTGGTTTTAGCTCATAAATATAGGTCTTTGACCCATTTTGAGTTAATGTTTGTTTGTTGTGTAAGGTGCAGTTCCTTCTACTGCAAGTGGAGATCCAGATGTGCCACACTGTTTGCTGAAGAGACTTTTTTTTTTCACTGAAGGGTCTTGGCATCCCTTTTTTTAAATAGATTTTTAAAATTAATTAATTAATTATTTTATTTTATTTTATTATGTTAGTTTTTTTTTTTAAAGATTTTTATTTATTTGTCAGATTGAGAAAGAGAAAGCACAAGCAAGGAAAGCGGCAGGCAGAGGGAGAAGCGGGCCCCCTGCTGAGCAAGGAGCTGATGCGGGACTCGATCCCAGGATCCTGGGATCATGACCTGAGCCGAAGGCAGACACTTAACCAACTGAGCCACCCAGTCGCCCCAGGTCTTGGCATCCCTTGTCGGAATTCAATTGACCACAGATGTATGGGTTTATTTCTGGATTTTCAATTTATTTATTTTTGCGAGAGAGAGAGAGAGAGAGAGAGAGCAAGCATGACGAGGGGGAGGGGCAGAGGGAGAAGCAGACTCCCCGTTGAGCAGGGAGCCTAATGTGGGGCTCGATCCCAGGACCATGGGATCACGACCCGAGCCGAAGCAGATGCTTAACAGACTGAGCCACCCAGGCACCCTGGACTTTCCATTTTATTTTACTGGTCTGTATGTCTATCCTTATGCCAGTGCCCTACTGTTCTGATTACTGTAGGTTAATAGTTTTGAAATCAGGAGGTGTATGTACTCCAATTTTGTTTTTCAAGATTGTTTTGGGTGTTTGGGCCCCTTGCAATGCCCTGTGAACTTTAGGATGGACTTTTCCATTTCCAAAAAAATGTTTTTGGAATATTGATATGGTATATATTAAATCTGTAGACCTCTTTGGGAAATATTGCCATCTTATCAATATTAAGCCTTTTAAACCATGAGTATAGACTGTTTTCCCAGTTACTTAGGGTCTCTCATTTATCCCAACAATTTTTTTTTGTAGTTTGTTGTGTACAAGTCTTGAACCTCCTTGGGTAGATTTATTCCTAATATTTTGTTAAAGGTTGTTTTACATCTATGCTCACAAGAAATATTAGTCTATAGTTTTCTCCTAATGGATTTTTCTGGTTTTGTTATCAGGGTGATGGTGGCTTCATAAGATTATTTAGACAGTATTCTATCCTTTCCTACTTTTGGAGGAATTTACAAAGGATTCTTATTAATTCTTACTTAAAAGGTTGGCAGAATTCACCAGTAAAGCTATTTGGTCTAGGCTTTTTATTTTGGGGAATATTTACCTGTTTATTACCTTTGCCTGTGATAGGTCTGTTCAATTTTATTTGTTCTTCAGTTACTTTTGTACTTTGTGTGTCTCTAGGATTTTGTCACTTTCATCTAGATTATCCAGTTTGTTGGTGTATAATTGCTCATCATATTTTCTTTTAGTCCTTTGTAACTGTGTGTGTGTGTGTGTGAGAGTGTGTGCATGTGCCTACCACCACACATATAAAATAATGGTGTTACAGCAACCCCACAGGCACAATTACTAACCTAACTCCCTTATCTAACTCCTATCACTCATAGACCTGTCCCTGAAGGTGCAGGAGCAAGGACACAGAAATGTCACTTTGAGTTCAAATCAGGTGAAGATGCTGCTGAACTGGGATGTGGTGCGCGAGTCTGGTGACTCAGGTACTGGCCGAGATGGGGGAAGGTCACAAGATGCCCAAGGATGTGACAAACAGGGAACTGAAGATTAAGGGGAAGGGGGGATTTAGTGAGGCCCAAAGAATCCATCTGAGGAGAAAAGGGCCCTGTGGGAACCCCAAGGTA
>NW_027777073.1:0-292 GCF_054177405.1 Leptonychotes weddellii | reverse complement strand
TGCTTTGTGCTTCGCTGGATACCATAGTCTCTCTTCTGCCAGGGGGGTTCTCACCTGAGATATATCAGGTAGGTATTTCCTTGAGAGCGTGTCCACTGGACCTAAGTTTCTTCTAAATGGCCTGCTGTTAAGAGTCAAGAATTTAGAGAATGGTTGGGATTTCATACTTCTCCTCCCATTACTTCAACCTTGTACATTCCTCCAACACAGAACTTACCAGAGTAGCTCAGTGTTTGCAAAGATGGACTTAGATGAGTGTAGATTCTTAGGGAAGAGATAATGCATCTCACTA
>NW_027777072.1:0-292 GCF_054177405.1 Leptonychotes weddellii | reverse complement strand
ATAAATGTTTACTGTGTGCCTGCCATGATTTACACACTGAATCCAACACTATAAATTTTGTAAAATTAGTAACTTTCTGGTCTTCAAAGAACATTTTTAATATCAGCCACATATTCTACCATGGTTTTTTTAAGTAATCAACATCAATTTTGCTTAATTGATATTATTATAGTATTATGTATAAATTAATAAGAATGCGTGATTAACCTCACTAACTGGTTTTCTGACTTCTTGTCCAGTTTTGAGAAACTCATAGAGGAAAAAAATCTTCATATTAAAACTTTTTTTTTTT
>NW_027777071.1:0-292 GCF_054177405.1 Leptonychotes weddellii | reverse complement strand
ACTTACCATGGTGACCAATCTCCAGACTGGTTCCCAGTGATCCCTACTTCCTGATATTCACACCATTGTGTAATCCTCTTCCAGACTGTACCATGCATGGCTGGTCTGTGTGACCTATAAATTATGACAGAAGTGATGGTGTGTGACTTATGAGGCTAAATAATAATGATAATTGTGGCATCCGCCTCTCTTGGTTTCTTTCAGATCACGGAGTCTGGGGGAAGTCAGCTGCTATGTCATGAGAACACACAATGGCCCTGTGAAGAGGCCTCTATTACAGGGAACTAGTGTT
>NW_027777070.1:0-292 GCF_054177405.1 Leptonychotes weddellii | reverse complement strand
TAATGCAAATCTCATCTTTATACCTAATTCTAAGTCTCCCCTTGATTTAAAAAAAAAAATTCATCCACTAAAGAAACAAGTATGTCATTCCAGATAATTTTAGACTTGCCCTTCCAAGTGGATTTTGGGTTTCCTTCTCAAGCAGATGAGTTTCTTAATAGAGATTCCCTATCTAGGAGATATTATTTTCTTTTCTTTTTTTCTTTTCCTTTATATTTATTTATTTATTTTTAAAGATTTTATTTATTTATTTGAGAGAGAGAGAATGAGAGACAGAGAGCATGAGAGGGAG
>NW_027777069.1:0-292 GCF_054177405.1 Leptonychotes weddellii | reverse complement strand
GTTGCCCTTGAAAGGTTTCAATATTTTAAGATATGAATTTGGTATCTAAATAATGGAAAGGTAAATATTTATTTATTTAAAAACTAAGGGCTCTTTTTTTTTTTTTAAAGAATCTTTTTTTTTTTTTTTAAAGATTTTATTTATTTATTTGAGAGAGAGAGAATGAGAGAGAGCACATGAGAGGGGGGAGGGTCAGAGGTAGAAGCAGACTCCCCGCTGAGCAGGGAGCCCGATGCGGGACTCAATCCCGGGACTCCAGGATCATGACCTGAGCCGAAGGCAGTCGCTTAAC
>NW_027777068.1:0-292 GCF_054177405.1 Leptonychotes weddellii | reverse complement strand
GAGTCCCACATCAGGCTCCTTGCTTAGCAGGGAGCCTGCTTCTCCCTCTGCTGCCGCTCCCCCAGCTTGTGCTCTTTCTCTCTCTGACCAATAAATAAATAAAATCTTTAAAAAATAATAAAATAAATAAAATGTGGTAAGTGATATTTGTCACTCCTAAGCAATTGTCTAAAAACCTAATATCATGGGCTGTTTATAAAACATATGTTAACATTATCCCTACTTCCCAACTCTACCAGATCAAAAACTCACATGTATTTTTTTCAAGGTATGAAATTATTGAACTTTATTG
>NW_027777067.1:0-292 GCF_054177405.1 Leptonychotes weddellii | reverse complement strand
GTGGATGCCCTACCTCACTACCAAAGGCAGCAGTTTCAGAGCCTGTAAAACGATGATGCTGTGCCCATCTTTGTTAGCTCTCCACATCTAACATGCGCAGGGAGCCCGATGCGGGACTCGATCCCAGGACCCTGGGATCATGACCTGAGCTGAAGGCAGATGCATTAATGGACTGAGCCACCCAGGCATCCCATGTCTGACTCTTGATTTCAGCTCGGGTAGTGATCTCAGGGTCGTGATCTCAGGGTCATGAGATCAAGCCCCGTGCTGGGCTCCTTGCTGGGGATGGAGC
>NW_027777066.1:0-292 GCF_054177405.1 Leptonychotes weddellii | reverse complement strand
TGCTCGGCAGGGAGTCTGCTTCTCCCTCTGGCCCTCCCCCCTCTCATGTGCTCTCTCTCATTCTCTCTCAAATAAATAAATAAAATCTTTTTAAAAAAAAAGATAGCAAGTGTTCAAAAGGATAGAGAGAAATCAAACTCTTCATGCACTGCTGGTGGGATTACGAAAAATGGTGCTGCTGGTTTAGAAAACTGCTTGGATGCAGCTCCTTACAGTGTTACACACAGTTACCTGTACCCATACTATTCCACGCCCAGGTATATAGATCATCCTCAATTTACAATGGGGTTGT
>NW_027777065.1:0-292 GCF_054177405.1 Leptonychotes weddellii | reverse complement strand
CTTTCGGCTCAGGTTATGATCTCAGGGTCCTGGGACTGAGCCCCTCATCCAGCTCTCTGCTCAGCACTGAGTCTGCTTCTCCCTCTCCCTCCACCTCTCTCCCTGCTTGTGCTCTCTCTCTTGCTACCTCTTTTTCTCTCTCAAATAAATAAAATCTTTTATTTATTTATTTATTTATTTATTTATTTATTTATTTATTCTTATGTTAATCCCCATACATTACATCATTAGTTTTAGATAAATAAAATCTTTTTTAAAAAAAGTAAAAAGATACTAGATATTGCTCTTACTT
>NW_027777064.1:0-292 GCF_054177405.1 Leptonychotes weddellii | reverse complement strand
CAGTGTGATAGGTAAAGATATTTTGTTGCTTTAATTTTTATGTCATTAATTATGAGTGAGATTGAATATTTTCTCCTGTGTTTGTAGGCTATAAAACATAATAGCATATGTTTAATAATAATAATATTGATATTATTATTTTTTTTATTATCATCATCATCATTGCTGTGAGCTGCACATGAGTCTCCTTTGTTGGTTTTTTTCTGTTGGATAGTTGGGCTTTTTAAAATGGGCTTTTAAGAATTGTTTATTTGGGAAATTAGTCCCTTTTTGTCATATATGTTGCAGTTTT
>NW_027777063.1:0-3646 GCF_054177405.1 Leptonychotes weddellii | reverse complement strand
CAGTATATTGATGGGTCTTGTTTTTTTATCCAATCTGATAGCCTGTGTCTTTTGATTGGTGCATTTAGTCCATTTACATTTAGGGTAACTATTGAAAGATATGAATTTAGTGCCATTGTATTGCCTGTAAGGTGACAGTTACTTTATACTGTCTCTGTTCCTTTCTGGTCTATGTTACTTCTAGGCTCTCTCTTTGCTTAGGGGACCCTTTTCAATATTTCTTGTAGGGCTGGTTTTGTGTTTGCAAATTCCTTTAGTTTTTGTTTGTCCTGGAAGCTTTTTATCTGTCCTTCTATTTTCAGTGACAGCCTAGCTGGACATAGGATTCTTGGCTGCATATTTTTCTCATTTAGTACTCTGACTATATCATGCCAGTCCTTTCTGGCCTGCCAGGTCTCTGTGGCCTGGTCTGTTGTCAATCTAATGTTTCTATCATTGTAGGTTACAGACCTTTTGTCCCAAGCTACTTTCAGGATTTTCTCTTTGTCTCTGAGACTCGTAAGTCTTACTATTAGATGTCAGGGTGTTGACCCATTTTTATTGATCTTGAGGGGGGTTCTCTGTGCCTCCTGGATTTTGATGCCTGTTTCCTTCCCCAAATTAGGGAAGTTCTCTGCTATAATTTGCTCCAATATACCTTCTGTCCCTCTCTTACTTTCTTCTTCTGGGATCCCAATTATTCTAATATTGTTTCATCTTATGGTATCACTTATCTCTCGAATTCTGCCCTCATGATCCAGTAGTTGTTTATCTCTCTTTATCTCAGCTTCTTTATTCCCCATCATTTGGTCTTCTATATCACTAATTCTTTATTCTGCCTCATTTATCCTGGCAGTTAAAGCCTCCATTTTTGAATGCACCTCATTGATAGCATTTTTGATTTTGACTTTTGTAGATTTTAGTTCTTTTATTTCTCCAGAAAGGGTTTCTCTAGTATCTTCCATGCTTTTTTCACGCCCAGCTAGTATTCTTTATAATTGTCATTCTGAACTCTAGTTCCGACATCTTACTAATGTCCATATTGATTAGGTCCTTGGCAGTCGGTACTGCCTCTTGTTTTTTTTGAGGTGATTTTTTCCCTCTTGCCATTTTGTACAGAGGAGAATAGATGAATGAGAGAACAAAATGTTAACAGGGTAACAATAACCCCAGAAAAATATACACTAAACAAATCAGAAGAGACCTGAAACTGAGAAGAAAGAAAGGGAAAGAAAGAAAAAAAGAAAAGAAAAAGAAAAGGAAGAAGATAAAAAAAATTGATCAAATACGATCAGGCTGGTGAATAGATCAGTGCCACACACTAGATTTTGGGGGTATTTTGGTGTTAGAAGAAACTGTCTCCCAAAATTTTAAAGAAAGAAAAATTCGATATGTACAAAAATAAGGGTGAATACAATGAAGGGATGGAATATGACTGTAAAGAAGAAAAGTATAAAAGATTTTATAAAAGGAATTGATAAGATAATAAGTTGGTTGAAAAAAGAAAGAAGAGAAATTAAAAGAAAAGGGAGTCATTGTGATTAGGCAGGAAACTAGAAGAAAGCCATACATTAGAGATTTAGGGTATATTTTGCTCTGTTGTAAGAAACTGTATCCCAAAATTTTAAAGAGACAACAACTTATATATGTACCAAAAATAAGGTTAACTACTATGAAGGGATAGAATATGACTCTAAAAATGAAAAATAAAAAAGATTTTTAAAAAAGGGATTGATAAGATGTTGATTGAAAAAGAGTAAAAGAAAAATTCAAAAAAATATATAGAAAAAGAAAAAAATGAAAATTAAAAAAATTAACTTTGAAAGACTAAAGAATCAGGGGGAAAAAACCATGAATTCTATGTGCTGTATTCCCCTAGTGCTGGAGTTCTGCCATTCTCATTGATCGGTAACTTGGTCTTGGCTGGCTGTTCTTGCCGATCTTCTGGGGAGGGGCCTGTTGCAGTGGTTCTCAAATGTCTTTGCTGGAGGCTGAATTGCACTGCCCTTGCTGGGGCGAGGCTAAGTAATCTTCTTGGGTTTGCTCTCCAGAGCTTTTGTTCCCTGCAAGCTTTCTGTACAGCTTTGAAGGACAAGAGTGAAAATGGCAGCCTCCCAATCTCCGCCCAGGAGGAGCCGAGATCTCAGGGCCCCACTCCTCAGTGCACCCCCAGAGAAAAGCAGTCAATGACTCCTATCTCCCCGATCTCCGGCCACACTCTGTGCTCACCCGGGCTATGACTGAGTGTTTCTATCTCTGGCACATGATCCTGTTTGGAGTCTTCAAACTCAGCAGATTCTTGTGGTGCACTCCCGCACCGCTCCTCCCTGGGGAGGTAGGGGAGTCTCCCCAGACCTGCCACTTGTTGGGTCCCTGCTGGAAAAGCAGTGGTCCAACTCTGCTGCGGAACACGGTTTATGGCAACCCCAAGCTCTGAGCCCACTCCTCAGCTCTGTCTTTGCAGCCAGCTTCCCTGCTCTGATACCTGGGAGCTCTGCCACACTTAGGCACCCCCAGTCTTTCTGTGACCCCGACGGTCCTGAGACCACACTGTTCCAGGAAGGGTTCCACCCCCCACTTAGCCACTAGAGTGACGTCCCTCAGCAGAGCAGACTTCTACAAGTTCCTATTTTGTGCTCTGCTACTCTATCACTTGCCAGTACCTGGCTGATGGAGGCTCCCCCGCCCGCGGTCTATCTTCCCATATATCCCCACGGATTCACTTCTTCTGCAAGTCCTACCTTCCAGAAAGTGGTCACTTTTCTGTTCAAAGAGTTGCTGCTATTCTTTTCTTCGATCTCCTGTTGAGTTCGTAGGCATTCAGAATGGTCTGATACCTATCTAGCTGAATTCCTTGGACCAGATAAAACTTAGGTCTCCAACTCCTCTGCCATCTTGCTCTTCCTCCCAGACCATAATGCTTTAAAACTGGAACTCAATCACAAGAAAAAAATTTAGAAGAAATTCAAACACTTGGAAGCTAAAGACCACTCTGCTCAAGAATGTTTAGGTCAACCAGGAAATCAAAGAAGAACTTAAACAATTCATAGAAACCAAAGAGAACAAAAACACATCGGTCCAAAACCTATGGGACCTGGAAAGGTGGTCCTAAGGGGGAAATACATAGCTATCCAAGCCTCACTCAAAAAAATAGAAAAATCCCGAATTCACCAACTAACTCTATACCTTTAAGAACTAGAGAAAAAGCAACCAAAGATGACTAAGCCATGCATCAGAAGAGAAATAATTAAGATTAGAGCAGAGATCAATGAATTAGAGACCAGAAACACAGTAGATTAGATCAACAAAACGAGAAGCAGGTTCTTGGAAAGAATTAAAAAGATTGATAAACCACTGGCCAGACTTATCCAAAAGAAAAGAAAAAGGACCCAAATTAATAAAATTATGAATGAAAGGGGAGAGATCACGACTAACACCAAGGAAATAGAAACAATTATTAGAAATTATTATTAACAACTATATGCCAATAAACTGAGCAATCTGGATGAAATGGAGGCCTTCCTGGAAATCGATAAGCTGCCAAGACTGAAACAGGAAGAAATTGACAACCTGAGTAGGCCAATAACCAGTAACGAGATTGAAGCAGTGATCAAAAACCTCCCCAAAAACCAGAGTCCAGGGCCTGATGGATTCCCTGGGGAATTCT
>NW_027777062.1:0-292 GCF_054177405.1 Leptonychotes weddellii | reverse complement strand
TACACTTGTGGTGAGCACAGCATAACGTATACAGTTAACGAATCACTGGGTTGTTCACTTAAAACTAACATTGTGTCAACTATATGTCAAAAAAAGGGAAAGAAATGTAAATTAAAGTAAATATAAGGAATACAATGATATTCATGTAAATTGAAAAGTTAATTTCTTCTCAGATATCCAAACTTTTCTTTTTTTTTTTCCACTGTCCATTTTATTTATTTATTTATTTTTAATTCTTTTTTTATTTTTTTTTATTCTTATGTTAATCCCCATACATTACATCATTAGTTTT
>NW_027777061.1:0-292 GCF_054177405.1 Leptonychotes weddellii | reverse complement strand
TGTTTCCTCTCTCGCTGTCTCTCTCTCTGTCAAGTAAATAAATAAAATCTTTAAAAAAATTTTAAAAAATCAACATATTTTAGTGAAGGCTGCGGAGGGAGGGGAGAGGGAGTTGTCAGAAATGGCATCCAGGTTTCTGGCTTTTACAGCCAGTTGATGGTGGTGCTACTTGCTGAAATGGGAAAGGATGGAGGACTGCTGTGTTTGGGGGACTTGACATGGATGTGTAGATCTGGGGCTCAGAGGAGGGGTCTGTGGTTGGGGTGGAATTGGAAAGTTGGTAGACGTGGCA
>NW_027777060.1:0-292 GCF_054177405.1 Leptonychotes weddellii | reverse complement strand
GGATTCCCTACCTGTTCTTGAGAAACTCTACCAACAGACAGTGGAGTTGAGGAAGTAGCCAATATAGACTGGAAGTCTGATTATCTACTAGTGCCAGAAAACTCTCCTTAGGATAGCAATGCTTAATGGGCATTAAATAGTGGTAGGCCAGAGTGTGGTTCACAAATGCGTCCTCCAGACTTTCAAAGATGAAGGGGGGGGAAAAAAAAAAAGAAAGGTACCTTTTCTTGAATACTTAATACATTCCAGAAAGTTTATATTCATTATTTCCCTTAGTCCTTATAACAGTACT
>NW_027777059.1:0-292 GCF_054177405.1 Leptonychotes weddellii | reverse complement strand
TTAATTTTTTGCTTTTGTTTCCCTTGCCAAAACAGACATATCTAGAAAAACATTTCTATGGCCAATATCCAAGAAATTACTGCCTATGTTTTCTTTTTTTTTTTATGTTCAGTTAGCCACTGTATAGTACATCATTAGTTTTTGATGTAGTGTTCAATGATTCATTAGTTGTGTATAACACCCAGTGCTCATCACAACATGCACCTATGTTTTCTTCTAGGTTTCAGATCTCACATTGAGGTCTGCAATTAATTTTATTTTTGTATGCAGTGTAAGACAGAGCAAGAAGAAC